>NC_134091.1:17432943-17732943 GCF_000715075.1 Nicotiana tabacum
CACAAATTGGCGAAAATTGGAAATTTGAAGGTTTGAAAAATTCATAAGTTTGACCGAGAGTTGACTTTTTGGATATCGGATTCGGATTGTAGTTCAAGAAATTTGAATAGCCTCGTTATGTCATTTGGTACTTGTGTGAAAAATTGGGGTTCATTCCGGGCTGATTTAATATGTTTCGGCGCGAATATTGGAAGTTGAAAGTTCAAGGTTGATTTAAGTTTGATTTGAGATGTGATTCTTCGTTTCGATATTGTTATGTGTGATTTGAGGCCTCGAGTAGGTCCGTGTTATATTTTGGGACTTGTTGTTATATTCGGACGGGGTCCCAAGGGGCCCGAGAGGAGTTTCAGATGAGGTTTGGATCATTTCATCGCATGTTGAATTCTTGCTAGGCTGCTAGTTCTAGTGTGGCCACATCTACGGCCAATTGGTCACAAAAGCGACATCGCAGATTCGGGGTTATCTTCGCAAAAGCGTAAAGAGGGAATTGGGCATGAGGATCGCAGGTGCTGGTGCTTGGGCGCACC
This sequence comes from Nicotiana tabacum, assembly GCF_000715075.1. NCBI lineage: Eukaryota > Viridiplantae > Streptophyta > Magnoliopsida > Solanales > Solanaceae > Nicotiana > Nicotiana tabacum. The sequence goes on from NC_134091.1 coordinate 17,433,471, forward strand.
TACAAGACCGCAGATGCGGATCAATGTGCGCAGGAGCGCAATCGCAGAAGAGGGCACCAGATCGAATAAGCGGTGGTTGATGGTCGAGGGATATTTTTGCAGAAGCAAAATTTTTCCGCAGAAGCGACATTGTGACCGCATATGTGGAAATAACTAGGCAGAAGCTATAAAAATCAAGGTTTTGGTTCTTTTATCATATATTGAGTTGCGGGACTCGGATTGAGGCAAATTTTGGGGCAATTTTCATCACAAGGTGTAACGACCCGACCGGTCATTTTTAGAATTAGCATCTCGTTCAGCGAGTTAATTTCTAGAGCAGTTTCGTAATGTGTATTATGACCTGCGTGTGTGGTCGGTTTTGGTTTTCTAATGATTCGAGATCAATTTGGAAAACAAATTTCTTGTTTTGAAGCTTAAGTGAAAAGAGTTGACCTGAGATTTGACTTTTGTCTAGACGACTCTGGAATGGTGTTTTGATGATTCCAATAGCTTCGTATGGTGATTTCGGACTTAAGCGTGTGTCCAGATTTGCATTTTGAATTTCGTAGAATAAATTGAAGCTTTTTGGCGAAAGTTGGAAATTGGAATTCGGAAGTTTGACCGGGACTTGACTTTATTGATATCGAGCTCAGATTTCGATTCCGAAAATTGGAATAGCTTCATTATGTCATTTATGAATTGTGTGCAAAATTTGAAGTGATTTTGGATTGATTTGATACGCTTCGACGCAAATTATAGAATTTGGAAATTTCATAACTCATTATTCTATTCGTCACGCGATTCATAGTTTCAGCGTTGTTTGATGTGATTTGAGGCCTCTACTAAGTACGTATCATGTTTTGGGACTTGTTGGTATGATTTGACGGGGTCCCGAGGGGCTTGGGTGTATTTTTAGATCATTAGTTGAGAGACTAGTAAAGTTAAGAAATTGAGAGTTTGACCATGGTCAATATCGGGTCAAGACAGCCTCTTTTCACTATTTTTTATGAGTGAGCAGGTCCGTAGCGTATTTTATGATTGAAATTCATATATGGTTTGTGTCCGGGAGGTTCTGGATGAGTTTCGGGGTGGTTTCAGATCATTTCGGAGAAGTTTGGTGTAACTACCCAGCAGGTCGTTTTGACTTTTAGAACCTTGTTCCCCTAAATAAAACTCTCTGAATGTGTTTTTAATGATTTATGACTTACGGGGATGGTTGGTTCGGTATTTGGATGTGTTTGGATTGAAATCGGAACACTTGGTTCCTTAAGTTAACCTTAAAAGGCCAAGTTTCACTTCGGTCAAAATTTTGAGAAAACGACCTCGGAATCGGGATTTGACGGTTCAAATAGGTTCGTATGATGATTTCGGACTTGGGTGTATGTTCGAATCGGGTTTTGGATAACCCGGGAGCGTTTTGGCGCTTAATAGTGAAAATCAACTATTTGAAGGTTTAAAGTTCTTTAAAATTGGTTTGGAATAGATTTTTGAATAATCAAGGCCCGTTTGGAATTTCGAGCTTTGAATAGCTCCGTATAGTGATTTAAGATTTGCACGCAAAATTTGGTGTAATTCCGAGTAGTTTAAGTATGTTTCGACGTATTGGAAGTAAATTAAAGAACTTGAAATTCTTAAGTTTGAATCAATTTGGTTTAGGGTATGATTATTAGATTAGATGTTGTTTTACGCGTTCCGAGAGTTTGAGTGTGTCCGTTTTATGATTTCAAACCTGTTGGTATGTTCGGGCGGGGCCCCGGGGGTCCCGAGTGTTAACCAAACAAGGCTCGGACCAATTTTGGAAAATTGAGCAAGGACTGAAGCTCCTTGCTACTGTCAAAATCGCAGCTACGCTTGGACAGCCGCAGGTGCGAGCCACCAATTGAAGGTGTGAAAGAGAGGAACCTGCCCAGCCATCATAGATGCGGGGTAATTTGGGGCACCTACGAACGCGCATGTGCGAAGGTCTTGTACGCAGAAGCGGAGGGATGCACAGGTGCGAAGGAATGGGCGCACCTGCGCTTGCGCAGATGTGAGCTCTTCTTCCGCATGTGCGGAACCAGGAAAAGAGGGAAAAAGCACACCTGCGAGGAATTTCCGCAGGTGCGAAAGCCGCATGTGCGGTATTCCTTCCGCAGGTGCGAAAAACCTGTCTGGGCAGAACCTTAAAACGGACGAAAACTCAGTCCATTTCTTTCTATTTTTCATCTATTGTTGGGCGATTTCAGAGCTTTTGAGAAGGGGGCTTCAACTAGAAATTGTAAGGTAAGTTAATTCCACACCCCTTGAGTTAAATACATAGATTATAGGTAGATTATAACTAGTAAATCTTAGAAATCAAAGATTCAAAAGAAAAACCTAGATTTTTATAAAAATGAGATTTTAACCACGAAAATAGTTATGGAATTGGGTAGAAATTATATATTTAAGTTCTTGAGATTATGGGTAACGTTTTCATTCGAACTTTTTCAGATTCCGAGTACGTGGGCCCTGGGTAAATTTTAAAAAATTTTACCATTTTGGATAAGGTAATTTATTTAATAGATAAATTTCGAATCATTTAGCATATATTAATTATTGTGTATAATATTTGGATAGTTTCGGATCTTTCGGCGTCAAATCAAGAATTCAACGCGACGTGGTAATCGAAAAGTGGACTTTGAAACGAGGTAAGTCTCTTGTCTAATCTTGTGAGGGGGAAATTACTCCATAGGGATTAAATTGAATAATTGTTGCTAATTGCGGGGCCAACGTATGCACGAGGTGAGGAGAGTCCGTGCGTAGCTACTATTAATGCTAAAGTCCGGGTAGTTTAGGACTCAAAGCATGAATTACTTGTGTGCATTGTATTCTTTGTTTAATTAACATTAATTGATATATATTAATATATTGTGAATTGTCAGATAAAGATATTAAAGGATGAAAATCTCATATGCTTGATTTTCTGTTTAAATTAATTAATTGTTAAAAGAAATTATTTTTTCTCCCGAATTTATCTTATAATAAATATACTCTCCTCCCGGAGGCACATAAGAAAATGTCCTCCTTTCTTGTGGAGCGGGCCGAAAGCCTTGGCAGGATAGATGCATATATGGATCGTACCGCATGTCCCTCGGCAGTGTACATGACACTATGGATCGGGTCGTACGTCCTCGGCAGAAATCGTGCTTAATAATAATAATCACACGATACCTTAATAGTTTATTTCAGCTTGTGAAGCTAATAGATAAAATGAAAATCTTTGGAATTTATTGAATTATTATTCCTGCTTGTTAAGGAATTATTGTTATTCTTGTAAATGAGACTAATTGATAAATTTGGAAATTTATAGGAATTGAAGGAATTTAATTAATATATTGAGAATTACTCCATTTGAAGGAATTTAATTATTTCTACTAGTCAACAAAATTACTGTTAACTGTGTGAATCACATTGATATAAATATTTCTATTTCATGATTATTTAATATTATTGACCCATAGTGAGTGTCAAAGTCGGTCATCTCGTCTCTACCTCTTCTAGATTAGGCTTGATACTTACTGGGTACACGTTGTTTTCGTACTCACACTGCACTTGCTGCACATTTTATTGTGCGGGTACACATATGTCTAGTGGCCTTGTGGGCACAGAGGTGTGGTTAATAATTGTGAGAAAATATGTGAGCTGCATTCTGTATTATGATCCGCAGCCAAAAGAGTCTCCTTTAAGGTTATGATATTTTTTCTGTCTAATTTGTATTCTAGACAGATGTTGTATTTTATTTTTGATTCCCTATTAAATGCTCATGCACTTGTGATACCGGGTTTTGGGAATGGTTGTGAATTGTTTAGAAATGTATTGGCTAAAAATATTTATCATCTACTCTATGAGTTTTATCTTTACAATTTCATTAAAGAAATTTTTATTTCAAAAATACTAAAATGGGTATTTCAGTTAATTGATTATGGTTGGCTTGCCTGACAGTGGTGTTCGGCTCCATCACGGCCTTTTTGGATTTTGGGTCGTGACAACATGGTATCAGAGCACTAGGTTCACTTAGGTCTCACAAGTCATGAGCGAGTCTAGTGGAGTCTTGCGGATCGGTACAAAGACGTATGTGCTTATCTTCGAGAGGCAACGGGGCTGTTAGGAATACTTCCCTTTTTGATTCCTCATCGTACGATTCGATTCCTTTGGGATTTATGCCTACATTTCCTTCCTATTCAATTTTATGCGACGTGAAGCGCTTGTTAAAAATTGGGGATCGAGGAAATTTTAATGGTACTACAGATGTAGTACATGATGCTTCTCCCTGTGTAATTAATTGGGCTACTGTCGTCGCCTTGCAAAAGGCCGCTCTGTCATTTCAAATTAAGTATCAGTACTACCTAAGGTTTTGAGATTTGGCATTGATTGTTATGACGATTCGTGCATTGTGATCGCACAGTGTTTATGAAATGGTAAAATGCCCGTCTATGTGTCAGGGAAGTAAATGACTTGAAAGAAGGTTTTCTCGTACATGATTCAGTGGTTCCATGATTTAATTCCAACGGAGAAAAGGCAATCGGACCATGAATGTTCAGGTTTGGGGTTGATGGAGTAACGAAGCTTGATATTTTCGAGTGTAGTAGAGTTCTCAATTTTGATGTGGTGTCGTCACCTTGTAAAATGCATTAAGGTTCGCCAGTGTTATGGTTTTCTTCAACTAGCCTACATGATGGGGTGTTAGGAATTTGTATAGGGGAAGCAGTCATTAGAGATCGCGATGTGTAGTGATTCAGGATCGAAGCAGCATTCCTAATATTGATGTCTCGAGAAGGATGATTGTCAGAAAGGTTTAAAGCTGGTAACGGGCTATTGGTTCAAGTGCTACAGAGACAGAGTTTTAGTAAGGCAACAACTGGGCAGCGAAGGATGAGAAAGGACATGCGGAAGGTGTCTTGTGGTGGTTGAGTTCCTAGAAGGCCAAGTATAAGAAAACGGAAGTCAAGTAGTTGCTTAAAGGAGAAGGGTTTTACCAAAGTGGAAGAGTGGCAAAGTGGCAAAGTAGCATATGGGTTACGTGGTAGGATAACTACACGTCTTGAGGAAAGTTTGAAGAGATTTGGGATTCATGGTGGACAGTGACTATGTCTATGGGCTTAAGTTGGAATATTGTCTACTATATTGAGGAAGATTTGCTGTGAGAGGAGAGAGTTGCTTGATATGAAGAAGGATACAACATGAATTTGGATTGGAATGTATTGTCGCACCTGTAATTGACGTCCATGAAGAGTGAACGGACTGGTGCAGCTGGTGAATGAGCTCGGACTCAGGATGATCTACTGATTTCGTAGTAATAGCACCCAGTGTAGCGATGTTGGAATATGTCAGCATGTAATTTTCACATATGGGTTATCTCATGTGAGCAGGTTAGCGGTCGCGTGGTGTTGATGAAGCTTCTGCGAAGAATTCTACTGGCTACCCGGTAAGAGATTTAATATGTAAATGTGGCTACTGGTTCGGAGTATTTATTAAAGGTTAATAGAAGGATTTTAAGAAAATTTGGCGAGTTACATGTGCAGGATCATGTCAACAATGAAGAAAGAATCTCGGTGGATTCCAAAATTTTGTAATTGTAGCTTCAAGCTAAGTGGGAGAGCCCCACCATCTATGATTGGATTGCATAGTGTCAACTTGTGCGGTTTCTGGTTATCGGTGTATTGGTGGGTCATTGCAACTAAGGAAAGAAAACATTAGTGGTAATTTGAGCAAAGTATTTGGGGAATGTGTGTCATATTTGGCCTTATCAATTCATATTTAGGTTTTTGGAAGACTTATAGTTTATGCTTCGTGTAGATTTAATGCACAAGAAAGTGAAATAGTCGGATGTTTCGTTGATAAAGTGTCCATGTGCTAGCAGGGCCTTAGAATTGATCATGTTTGGGAACAAGTCAGAGCAAGTGACTCTGAATAACGGTCCTAGTGGATTCAAAAATTTAAAGTGTCCTGTCTAAGGATCTCGAGTGTATAGTATGGTTGAGTATCGAGCTTTTGCAGCAGATTGTGAAACGGGGCTTAGAGTACTCTGTGTTATCTTCAAGTTGTGGTGTAGCAATAGAGATACAGAAGAAAATAACTTCGGATTCATAAAAGAAGTATCAGAATGGGTGTACTAATTGAAGATGTGAAAGTGCGCACAAGGAGGGATATGAGATGATTAGTGGGTTTTAAAACAACGTGGTCTCGTGAAATAAGGTCACTCGGTATGAGTACGTATTTGAGTTCATGATGTAATGAATGGAGCTACAATTATTTCTAAAGCAAGTTGAGAAAAAATGGGGAAAATACGGGTCGGCTAACAATGGTTGAATCGGCATGATGGTGGCAATGATCAGTTCCTTCAGCGCATTGAATTATGCATGTGAATTGTGGCGGTACGTGCGAGGCTTGACAGACGGTGTAATTGATTTTATTTGGAGGAATTCTAGTATTATGACATGTTATATGTAGAGGGATCTCAGAAGAGTTATGGTGGTTTAGACCACTACTTGAGGCCTGTATTTTTTGCGGATATGGGAATTCAATCAGGTGTTGCAATGGTTCTCTTAAAATAAGTTAAGTAGAAGGTTTCTATATGATGAAGTGTTTACCCTATTAGTGGTTCAGGAATTATGATGGAATTCTTGTGCTCTGGCACATTTGCGTGATTAAGTGCACTAAGTAGAATGGAATTCGAAATTTGAGGATTCAAGATTTTGGTTCGGTGCTGACAAAGATGTAATGAGCTCGGATGAGCAGGAAAAGGATTAAGATGTTTAAAGTAATATGGCATTGTTTTTGGCATCATATAAGGTCGATGTCAGGTGTAAGAGACCTTGTGTATTGATTTGTGGATTCTTGATATGCTTTACAACATTAGTGTAACCAGTAGCATGGATGTGCAGACTTGTTACCTGGTGCGGAAGGTCGTGGGAGCGTGTCTCATGGAAAGATTGTGTAAGAGTGACATGTAGTCACTTGATTGAGTGAAGATTGAAACCAAGTATAAATATTGTGGTAATATTGATGATTCGAGAATTTATGCCTGGAGGGCGCTCGGTTCATTTGGTTATCGACTGTGGAAGTATTGTTCCGGTTATGATGGCTATTCTTGTGTGTTATGGGAAAAAGGGTTATTATGGATCCTTGAAAGGTTATTAGCCTAGTAAGGTGCGATCATAATTGGCTTGACGTCTGTGGATGGATTTAAATATGAATACGGGCTCTATATCAGGCCGGATATGTTCATTTCAGCATAAAAGCTCCCTATGGAGGAGTATTTGGACGTTGGATGTCGTTTCATCGTCGATTATTTCATGTAATACTATATTGTGCCGTGTGAGTTATGAAACGGCTTGATAAATTTCTTATGTGATGAGGTTCCCCGTAGCGATGGTGTTATGTGAGCAGGATGGCTCTCGAGATTCAGATCATATATCGCACCTTAGTTGTGCTTGAGTTTTGTAGCGTATGGCACTATCGGTCATTCCAGGGATGATATTATGCACCGAGTGTTCTTGTGTCCGATATTCGGATATTTTGAAGTAATGGGCATTCTAGCTCGGTAAGTATTTTCTTATAGATTGTTTTTGTGCGGATTGGGTGGCACGCCGCCACGGGTATGTTGTTTGGATCGGGTTGCAAGCCGCAACGAAATCATGTATAGATCCGGTTGTACGCAGCAACAGTGTGATGTTGAGTACAATCCCTTATATTCTATTTTGTATGTTTGTGTCCCATTTTTCGAGGAAGGTTCATGACACCTTTTCAGTTGTCTAATTAGTCACGTGGGTTGAATAATCCTTTCCAGGGTTCGTTTTTCTTATGTATCGCAATCGAGTCCGTAGCTTATTAGCTCATTGTGGCGTCATATAAGGCGTTTTGATCGTGTCTGAGGTGGTTTATTGCCTCAGCAACTTATACTTGGTGAGACGAGATTATTGGATTCGGTATGAGTGCGATCGGATTATATGAAGTGTAATAAAGAGCAAATACCATTATTTGGTTATAATGAGGCAATGGTTCTTGTCAGAAGGAGAAACTCAATAATTGTTGACTCGGCAGTTGGTTATGAATTTCTACACATTTCTTCCATCGTGGAATCATTTCAAAAGTTGGAACATGACTTATATCTATCATGAGATGTGTTGTGAACATCAGATTTGTGGAATTTTGGCTATTGTTATTGGAGGATGTTATTGTAGTCATGTGAATGACATTCATAAGTTGGAAACAGGCATAGTGGAGAATTCAACAAAGGTATGCAATCCTGTATTGGTGCATCGTGTAGTGATTGATACGACATTCATAAGTTGGAAACAGGCATAGTGGAGAATTCTGGATGTTAGAATTGGGCTCTAAGGCTTATTTGCCTAAATAAAGGGGAGAATTTTCAGATTGGCTCGAGTTAATGTGCTCAACTGGGTGTGGTAGCACGGGTAGGTGCACGAGGTGTTAAACAGTAATTTTGGATAACTCCGGAACACTCCTTAGCACGTTCGAGGATGAACGTATATTTAAGTGGGAGAGAATGTAACGACCCAACGGGTCGTTTCGACTTTTCGAACCCCATTCCCCTAAATAAAACTTCCTGAATGTGTTTTTAATGATTTATGACTTGCGGGGATAGTTGGTTCGTGATTTGGATGCGTTTGGGTTCAAATCGGAACCCTTGGTTCCTTAAGTTAACCTTAACAGGCCAAGTTTGACTTCGGTCAATATTTTGAGAAAGCGACCTCAGAATCGGGATTTGACGGTTCCAATAGGTTCGTATGATGATTTCGGACTTGGACGTATGTTCGAATCGGGTTTTGGATAACCCGGGAGCGTTTTGGCGCTTAATAGTGAAAATTAACTATTTAAAGGTTTAAAGTTCTTTAAAATTGGTTTGGAATAGGTTTTGGAGTAATCGAGGTCCGTTTGGAATTCCGAGCTGGGAATAGCTCCGTATAGTGATTTAAGATTTGTACGCAAAATTTGGTGTAATTCCGAATAGTTTAAGTACGATTCGGCGCATTGGAAGTAAATTAAAGAACTTTAAATTCTTAAGTTTGAATCAATTTGGTTTAGGGTATGATTCTTAGATTTGATGTTGTTTTACGCGTTTTGAGAGTTCGAGCGAGTCCATTTTATGATTTCAAACCTGTTGGTATGTTCGGGCAGGGCCCCGAGGGTCCCGAGTGTTAACCGGATGAGGCTCGGACCAATTTTGGGAAATTGAGCAAGGACTGAAGCTCCCTGCTACTATCATATTCGCACCTGCGCTTGGAGAGCCGCATGTGCGAGCTCACAGGTGCGAGCCACCAATCACAGGTGCGAAAGAGAGGAGCCTGCCTAGCAATCGCAGATGCGGAGTAATTTAGCACACCTGCGAACGCGCAGGTACGAAGGTCTTGTGCGCAGAAGCGGAGGGATGCGCAGGTGCAAAGGAATGGGTGCACCTGCGCTTGCGCAGAAGCGAGCTCTTCTTCCGCAGGTGCAGAACCAGGAAAAGATGGAAAATGCGCACCTGCGAGGAATTTCCGCAGGTGCGAAAGCCGCATGTGCGGTACTCCTTCCGCAGGTGCGAAAAACCTGTCTGGGATAACCTTAAAACGGACGAAAACTCAGTCCATTTCTTTCTATTTTGCATCCATTGTTGGGCGATTTCAGAGCTTTTGAGAAGGGGGTTTCAACTAGCAATTGAAAGGTAAGTTAATTCCACACCCCTTGAGTTAAATACATAGATTATAGGTAGATTATAACTAGTAAATCTTAGAAATCAAAGATTTAGAAGAAAAACCTAGATTTTTATAAAAATGAGATTTTAACCACGAAAATAGTTACAGAATTGAGTAGAAATTATAAATTTAAGTTCTTGAGATTATGGCTAACGTTTTCATCCAAACCTTTTCAGATTCCGAGCACGTGGGCCCGGGGTGAAATTTAGAAATTTTTACCATTTTGGATAAGGTAATTTATTTAATAGATAAATTTCGAATCATTTAGCATATATTAATTATTGTGTATAATATTTGGATAGTTTTGGATCTTTTGGTGTCGAATAAAGAATTCAACGCGATGTGGTTATCAGAAAGTGGACTTTGAGACGAGGTAAGTCTCTTGTCTTATCTTGTGAGGGGAAAATTACCCCATAGGAATAAAATTGAATAATTATTGGTAATTGCGGGGGCTATGTACACACGAGGTGATGCGAGTCCGTGCGTAGCTACTATTAATGCTAAAGTCCGGGTAGTTTAGGACTCAAAGCATGAATTACTTCTGTACATTATATTCTTTGATTAATTAACATTAATTGATATATATGAATATATTGTGAATTGTCAAATAAAGATATTAAAGGACGAAAATGTCATATGCTTGATTTTCTATTTAAATTAATTAATTATTAAAAGAAATTATTTTTCCTCCCGAATTTATCTTATAATTAATATACTCTCCTCCCGGAGGTACAGCAGAAAATGTCCTCCTTTCTTGTGGAGCGGGCCGAACGCCTCGGCAGGATAGATGCATCTATGGATCATACCGCACGTCCCTCGGTAGTGTACACGACACTCTGGATCGGGCCGTATGTCCTCGGCAGAAATCGTGCTTAATAATAATAATAATTACACGATACCTTAATAGTTTATTTCAGCTTGTGAAGCTAATTGATAAATTGGAAATCTTTGAAATTTATTGAATTATTATTGTTGCTTGTTAAGGAATTATTGTTATTCCTGTAAATGAGACTAATTGATAAATTTGGAAATTTATTGGAATTGAAGTAATTTAATTAATATATTTAGACCTACTGCATTTGAAGGAATTTAATTATTTCTACTGGTCAATAAAATTACTTTTAACTCTGTGAATGACGTTGATATAAATATTTCTATTTCATGATTATTTAATATTATTGACCCATAGTGAGTGTCAAAGTCGGTCATCTCGTCTCTATCTCTTCGAGATTAGGCTTGCTACTTACTGGATACATATTATTTTCGTACTCATATTGCACTTGCTGTACATTTTATTGTGCAGGTACACATATGTCTAGTGGCCTTGTGGGCGCACAAGTGTGGTTAATAATTGTGGGGACATATGTGAGCTGCATTCTGTATTATGATCCGCAGCCCACAAAGTCTCCTTCAGGGTTATTATATTTTTCCTGTCTAATTTGTATTCTAGATAGATGTTGTATTTTATTTTTAATTCCCTAGTAAATGCTCATGCACTATGATGGGTAATTAAGAATTTTATTAAAGAATTTTTTAATAAAGAATTTTTAATTCCCTAGTAAAATTTTTTAATTCCCTAGTAAATGCTCTATGAGTTTTATCTTTACAATTTTATTAAAGAATTTTTTATTTTAAAAATACTAAAATCGGTAATTAAGTTAATTGATTATGGTTGGCTTGCCTGACAGTGGTGTCCGGTGCCATCACGACCTTTTTCGATTCTGGGTCGTGGCATTTGGGTTTGCTAGTTTCTGGTGTGGCACTGTTCATTCGCAATTGCGATCAATTATTTTGGAATTTACTGTTCATTCGCAAATGCGATATTTTTGTCCGCAAATGCAAACCTGGGCAGAAGACTTAAGGATCAAACTTGGTCATTTTTCCATTTTCGTTTTGGATTTTTGGAGCTCGATTTTGGGCGATTCTAGAGGGATGTTTCACAAGCTTGATTAATGTAAGTGTTCCATATCTGAAAGTGATTATATTTCATGATTCTATGGTTACTCTCATCAATTATTAGTGAATCAAATGGAAGAAATTGGGATTTTTACAAAATCTTTCAAAAACGGAAATTTAAGATTTGAAGGTCGATTCGTTATCGGAATTTGATAAAATTGATTTGGTTGAACTTATATCGGAATGGGTGTTCCGATTTCATGAAATTTCTTCCGGGTTCCGAGATATGGACCCCATGTTGACTTTCGGGTTGACTTTTTAATGTGAAATTTTAAGTTGACTTTATATTATCCGGAATTGTTCCCGATGAATTTTAATGAAGTTATACAATTAATTTAGATAGGTTTGAGCCGTTCGAAGGTCATTTCACGCAAGAAGGCTAATTTGGAATATAGACATAACTCCAAAAAGGTAAGTATCTTGCCTAACCTTGAGTGGGGGAATTACCCCGTAGGCATTGAGTCGTATGTGCCATTTGTGTAATGTGAAAGCGTGTGCGCAAGGTGACGAGTACGTACTCGGGCTTATATGTGCAAATTTTATTGGTTTAGAATCTTAGACATTTTATGTAATAAAATGAAAATTGTTGGCACTTATTAAATACTTTATTTATCATGCCTCATTCCATGTTTGCCGAGTTTGTTTTTATATGATAATTTGTTGTGATTGTCACTTGACTTTTATGTGGATTTTGTGTTCTGTTGAGTTGACATTTCATGGAAATAATTTCATTAAGGATTTTCATCTCCAAATAATTAATTAATTAAATTTGAAAAGAGGTATTAATCTATTTACCAAGAATATGGATTAAAGAAGGTGTTGTTCTTGCTGAGTTATTTTCCATCCATGTTGTTGTTTTTTAGATTTTATATACATTGTGTTGAGCCGTGGGCTATATGTGTGAAATTAATTGATTTCGTCGTACCTTTGGAAATGTTGTGGCCTACGGACAATTTGTACATACGAGTTGATTATGATGTGCTGATTTGATAATATTCTATGAATTGATGTGTAATTTGGGTTACTATTATGCGGCGTATAAGCGTGGCATTTCATTGTTGTCGTTATGCGGGCATAAGGGTGGCATTTCACTATTGTTATGTGTATTGGAATATTGTCTGGGCAGAGTGATAAGGGAGACTATTATAGGAGCGATAAATGTGGCCATTGATATTGTTAAGGCGGAGGGATAATGAAGGCTATTATAGGAGTGATAAGGGTAGCTATTGTCAGGGATGATATGCGATGATGTGGGGTTATTGTACTGGTGATTTTCATGTGATATTGTGATTTTCTTTGTGTTTATTTTTATATCTTGTTGTCACGTCCTTAGTCTTCAACTAAGCGCACATACGACACTTGACAACTTGCTCACGTTCTTGCTATGCCAAGTCAGCCTTACTAGATTAAAGATCCCAAATGGAATGTTAGAACACAAGAGAATTGCCAAAGGAAGCTTTTGTATTATAGAGAACTTGATTATTTTGCTTGTTAAGTAACAAATGAATGCACCTTATTTATACTAATCACCTAGGGGCTAGTGTGTAAATAATAATTATTCCACGAGTCCTTCCATATTTATAAATAAGTACACCCTCTAGAAATTTCTACATAACTAGTATGTCATCACTTTGTAACTTGCCATCCTCTTCAACTATGTCCGCCCAAGTTTCCTTGCTACCACCATGCTCTATTTGCATGGCGCGAAGATAGGCTTTGGAATCCTTTACTTTCGGCTTAGATTCCAAGCGCATCCCCCAATGCAGGTGCTCACTGGCTAGATCGGGCTGTTTGTACCTTTGCTAACTCTTCTGCGTGTATAGAAGGTTGCTCTTGTGTCACCCTTGTGTGCCTGAGCAAAGTTCCCTATCATTGCTGCAAGCTTCCCTAACTCCGGGCATTCACTTGCGCGATGTGATCATTTACAGAAGTTGCACCCTCCCTTGCTGTTTCTCTTGGACCCTTGCTTGTTATGGGATGGACCCTTGCCATTGCCCTTGTATACCTCGGCTATCCTTTTTCCGTTGTCCTTGTTATGATCTCCCCCACCTCTCTCGGCATTGCCTTCTTTGGACTTGACAGGATCCATCTTGAAGTCAACGAGCGACTCGACTACCGCTATGGCTTCATCCAAGTTGGCTACTTGATGTCTTCTTAACTCCTGCTTTCCCAATTTTGCCACCCATCCATGAAGTAGAAGAGTGAATGTTCCTTGGATAATGACGTGATTTGCAGCTTTAAGGTAGTGAACTCGCGCACATACTCCCAAATTGTGGCTGTCTGTCGGAGCTCCCTTAGCTTCCGTCTAGCCTCATACACCACATTCACTAGGTAGAATTGCTTCTTCACCTCCTTCTTAAACTGTTCCCATGTCACAACCTGTTCTCCATGTCAAAACACTTTCGACGCCACCACAATACGGCAATCTCTGAGATGTATAACACAACAATGTTGATCTTGGCCTTGTCGTCTTTCAGTTTGCCGTTCTTTATGTAGTTCTCCAAGTGATAAAGGAATTTCTCCACTTCTTGTGCATCATGAACACCTTTGAACACCGGCGGTTCGGGAGCCTCGATCTTGGCCTCCCTCATCATAATAACATTACTATCTGCCTCGAATACACCAGTATTGACATGTTCCTCGAGTAGTTCTATCTTTTCCTTCATAGCTCAATAGTACTCAAGGCCTCCATGAGTCTGTATTCCAAGGCAGCGATGGTTTGCCTTAGCTCCATCTCAGTATGTGTACATCCCTCCAAGTCCTTTCGGATACTCTCAATCTCCTCAAGAGTGTGTCTCTCAAGAACGCTAAGGGTGCCTTCCACCTTCCCCAACCGTTGGCAAAAGATCTTCACGGCATCCATCCCCACATTCACCTTTATCACCCACTCTTTATCGAGTGAGACGTCTTCTGGCAGGACCTTCACTTCATCCTCGCTCGCCTTAGTGGGAGATTATTCTTGGAATGTAAGCCCCTCGTTTGGTACAATCTCGGGCGACACCTCCTGGCTCTTGTTGGTAGCATTCCTCTTTTTGTTACAGTTCTTCTCGCCAGCAACATCCTGGATGACATTGGCTTGGGTGTTGACAGCGTTAATTTCTCTGTCCTTCACCATTCCCTTAGTTGCAACCTTTGCTCTTATACCACGTTTCACGTCCTTAGTCTTCAACTAAGTGCACGTGCGGCACTTGACAACTTGCTCACGATTTTGCACAATTTTCTCACGTTCTTGCTATGCCAAGTCAGCCTTACTGCATTAAAGATCGCTAAGGGGATGTTAGAACACAAGAGAACACAATATCACGTTCTTGTATTAGAGAGAACTTGATTGTTTTGCTTGTTATATTACAAATGAATGCCACATATTTATACAAATCACCTAGGGGCTAGTGTATAAATAATAATTGTTCCACAAGTCACAATTCTCTTTGTGTTCTTTCTACCATTCCCTTAGCGATCTTGAGTGTAGTAAGGCTGACTTGGCATAGCAAGAATGTGAGAAAGTTGTGCAAGATAGTGAGCGAGTTGTCAAGTGCCGCACGTATACTTAGTTAAATACTAAGTACGTGACATTGTGCAACTTGTCTTGTGTAATGACCCAATATGTCATATTTAATTTAAATATTCATTTATGTGTTCTGAGACCTCGAAAAGCACTATTCAGCATTCCTCAACTTGCATGCGCAGTCCGTAAATTTTTCCAAAAAGTTTTTATATCAAAAATTGATTAACATGTGAAATAAAGCTTTAAAACTCAAATGAGTTGACTTCGGTCAACGTTTTGAGACAACAGACCCGGATCAATATTTTGACAGTTCCTGTATATCCGTATCGTGATTTGGGACTTGGACGTATACCCTCAATCGAATTCGAAGGTCCCTATCTCAAATTATCGATATTTAACTTAAACTAGAAATTTAAAAGTTTAAGAATTCCTAAATTTTGTCATAATTGGGTTTTTGTTGATACCGGGTCCCGATTTACATTCCGAGAGTTTGATCAGCTTCGTAACAATATTTATAACTTAAGTATAAAATTTGAAGTTATTCCGAGGTACGTAGGCACATTTTCCGTTATTTTTGAAAAATAAAAAATAAAAGGTTTGATTTTATAAAGCTTGAATTTATAAAGTTTGACCGGAGATTTGATTTTTGAGCAAACGACCCCGGAATTGAATTTTGATGATTCCAATAGCTTTGTATGGTGATTTTGGACTTCGGCGTACGCTCAGATTTGGATTTGGAAGTCCATAGGACAATTCTGCGCATTTTGGCAAAAGTTGGAAAATAGAAAATTTTTGGAAAGTTTGACCGGTAGTTGACTTTATTGATATCGGGGTCGGAATTTAATTCTGAAAAAATTGGAATAAATCCATTATGTCATTTATGACTTGCATGCAAAATTTGAGTTCATTCAGAATTAATTTGGCATGTTTCGGCGCGAGTTATAGTATTAAAAATTTCATAAATTCATAAGTCCGAATCGACGCGCGATTTGTAGTTCCGCCATTGTTATGTGTGATTTGAGATCTCTAGTAGGTCCATAATATATTTTGAAACTTATTGGTGTGTTCGTACAGGGTCCCGAGGGGCTCGGGTGAGTTTTGGAGTGGTTACGAACCATGTTTTAAGTAATTTGTAACTGCTGGTTTTTGACAGCAGTGTGCGAAATTTCTGATGTGCAGAGATGACTTTGGAAGCTTATATCTTGCAATCTATAAGAAATCTGGAAATTATCAAAACATAAAAGTTGTAGTCCTTTGATTCTAGCTTCCATAAATATAAAGCATTCATTATTTAGACATTTGTACAGAAAGTTACGATTGATTGACTGAAGGCTAGTAATGCAAATTTTGTTTGCCTGGCAACGTGCATCGTCTGAAATTTCTGATGCACAGGGCTGACTTGGAAAGCTTATATCTTGCAATCTATACGGAATCTGGAAATTATCAAAACACGAAAGTTGTATCTCTTTGATTCTAGTTTCCAGAAATATAAACTATTTATCATTTGGACATTTGTGCAGAAAGTAATGATTGATTGACTGAAGCCTAGTAATGGAAATCTATGCAGTTTTTGTTTGCCTAGCAGTGTGCATCGCCATAAATTTCTTATGCACAGGGCTAACTTTGGAAGGTAATATCTCGTAATATATAAGGAATCTGGATATTATCAAAACATAAAAGTTGTAGCCCTTGATTTCTAGTTTCCATAAAGATAAACCATTCATTATTTGGACATTTGTACATAAAGTTATTATCGATTGACTGAAGGCTAGTACCACAATTGTTGGCTTGAAACTTTTGAGACAAGTCACATCTCATAGATGCGACTTGCCTGGACAGAATATATATGTCCGGAGTCCGACATTTTTGTTCATTTTTTGAGTTTTAGACCTCGGTTTTGGGTTATTTCAGAGGCATGTTTCACGAGTTTGAGTTGGGTAAGTATTCTTTATCCGAAATTAGTTATATTTCATGATTCCATACTCATTTACATCATGAATCCATGAATTAATGGAAGAAAAATCAGAATTCGGAATGAAAATTTAAGATTTGAAAGCCAATCTGATGTCGGAATTCGATAATTTTTATATGGTTGAACTCGTATCGGAATGGGAGTTCGGATATCGTGAGTTTTTTCGGGATTCGAGACGTTGGTCCCACTGTCGGTTTTTTAAATGAATTTCGTATTGTAATCCGAAAAATTAGTAATTGCATATGGAATTAATTCCTACGATTCGTGTTGAGAATATTGAATTGTTTGTGACTAGATTTGAAGCTTTCAGACATCAATTCGCGAGGCAAAGGTTTATTGGAATCTTGAATTTCTTTGCGAAGCGAGGTAAGTATCGTGGTTAACCTTGACTTGAGGGAATAGAACCCTTGAATTATTGTTACGTGAATTTCATGTGTAACGACGTATAGGCGAGGTGACGAGTGCCCATACGTCATCAAATTGATTGTTTGCACATTTATCTGGAAATCATAAGTTATTTTAAATCATGAATTAATTATTATATTAATTATTTCTCTAATATTCCTTTGTCACGGCCCAATTTTTCCTCCGTTGGGTATCGTGATGGAACCAGTCATAGGGACTAGCTAAGCCTAACATTTACTGAATAACAACAATAATTAAATAACATCTAACAATTTTTTAAACAGAAATCTCTATAGAATTTACAATTCCAAAAACCGGTAGTACAAGTCATAAGCTCAATAGAGTTTGCTATAATTTTCTAAATACAACTTTTTGAAATAAAGTAAACAGTGTGAATACAAAATAGGAAGGTGACTCCGAAGCCTGCGAACGCAGTAGCAGGTTTACCTTGAGTTTCCACAGCAACAATCCGCACAGCTAGTTAATGATCAACTGACTTCGAAATATCTGGATCTGCACAAAAATATGCAAAAGTGTAATATGAGTATACCACGGCGGTACCCAGCAAGTATTAAGACTAACCTTAGTAGAGTAGTGACAAGGTACAGTCAAGATACCTACTGGACTAAATAACCTGAACAAGTATAAGTATAGGAATAGCAGAGTATGATATTTACATAAGGACTACGTGAAATGGAAAATAATATGGTAATTTCAGTAAGAAAGGAAAACAACAACTATCAGCGGAACACCATAGTAATGACATAGAAGAACGAATGAAAACACAGCCTAAATCCAATGAACACAATTAAAAGAAGGGCTGGTAGCAGCTAGATGAAAACAACCACTTTTACACCAGGGTTTAGTCAATAAACTCCACGAGGTACCGAACCTCATATTATTCACTACTCACGGGTCCCAATACCTGAACCCAAACACTGGGCATCATGTACCCTCATTACACTTCATAACCGTACTGACAACTCACGTGCCAAATATAGCCATTCTCACATAGAAGGTAAGTAACACGGGTGTGCATATATACTCAGCAATATCAAGAAAACCTTTTAACTGATAAGAGTGCTCAACTACGTGTATGCTTGTGCAAGTGTCCTAACACGGCTAGTGACATCTAGTAAGTATAGGAAAATAAATGGACATCACGTAGAATTTTTTCTCACAACTTTCTACAAGATAAAACTCACACAGGTAAGTGTACCACTACACAAAACATCATCAAGAACAATGCCCCCAGGCCATCACAAGTCATCACAAATCAATCCTTGATATAGCCCACCTTGTCTCGCCACGTGTGCAATAATAAAATAAATGCCCGTCTTGCCTCGACACACGCGTATAATAATGTTCTCACCTTGTCTCGCCACATGCGCAACCCACATATATATATACCACCTTGTCACGACGCATGTGCAAATATCAATAGTAACAATAGCACGTCAGAAACCTCGTGCAACCCACTAACACTCGTAAGACAAAAACCTCATGCATCACAATAACAACAACCGCATGGCAGAAATCTCGTGCATCACAATAACAATAACCGCAACAATGACAAAGGGTGCGGAAAATAAGTCAACTCAGAGATTCCAGAACTTAAAGAAACGGAGAAACTAATGCACAAGGAGTATCCACAATCGGGGAATGCTAGTCATAATAAGAAAATCTCAACAAGAAAGGAAATACTATGTAACAAAGGTCCACAATATACAATTCGACAATGAGGGAACTAACACAAGTCGAATAATTCCAAATAAGGACAAGTCAACCATAATATAGGATATATAACTTCATTTAAGGTTGGGCAATTATGAAAAAGATACAACAAAATAAGTTAAGGATAAGCAGCAGAAAGATAATCATAGTCTCAATTAAGGATGAATAATTATAGAAAAGATAATTATACCTTCAAATAAAAATAAGCAGTTAGGGTAAAGATAACATGACAATAGAAGAGATAACAATTTTAGGTAAGGCGCAGATGAATCAAATAAGCAACAAGAATGGATCATGAAGTAATTAACTCTAATTAAAGGAGGTAGAGGTGAAACCGGTAATTTAGAAACGTATTAAAAAAACAACTACATATTCAGTAAATACAAGAACCTACAAACACAAAAAGACAAACTTTCCACAAATAAGTCTGAGCACCTACTCGTCACCTCGCGTACACAGACTATAATTAGCATAGAAGACTCAAATCATAAAGGGTAGTTCCCCCACACGAAGTTAGGCAAAATACTTACCTCGAATATGAACTTCTCAAATATTCGGTGAAATGGCCTCCGGATGGCTCAAATCTATCCAAAATAACTTCAAAGCACAAATGAAACTTATAAGAAACTATTTCGGATCATAAAGCCTCAATATTTATCAAAATCTAAAAATCGACCCAATCGATTCTAGGTGAAATTTGCGTTCGCGTGTCCCCTCAATTTTCCTCAACTCAAAACACAAATTAAATGATAAAAATAAATATAAAATCATGAAAAATAATAAATTCTAGGTGAAGAACACTTACCCAATCGATTTTCTTGAAAACCCCACAAAGAATCGCTCAAAACCGAGCTCTAGGACTCCAAAAATAGTGAAAATGGCAAACCCTCGGAATAGAGTACTATTTATTCTGCCTAGATCTTAAGGCATCGCGAATGCGGAAGGGTGATCGCGTTCGCGAAGAAGAAAAGTGAAGGCTGCCAGAAGAACCTTCGCGCAAATGGACGCGAATGCGAATCACAAGGGACAAGAACCTACGCGAACTCGAAGGTTAAATGATCACCAGTGCTAAGGGCCTGGTTTCTACTACGCGAACGCGTAAGGAAGGATGCGAACGTGAAGAAGGAAAAACGCAGACCTTCACGAACACAAGAGCTTGAATACAAACGCGAAGAGGAAATATTAGGCGGGTCAGTAGAACACTACGCGAATGCGAAAGGCACTTCGCGATCGCGCAAAAGGACATCAGATGACAGAAAATAACATTTCAAAATAGGAGGAAATGACCCGTGGCCCGTCCGAAACACACCTGAGGCCCATGGGACCCCGTCTAATCACACAAACAAGTTCTATAACCTAACACGGACTCGTTCGGGGTCTCAAATCACATCAAACAGCGTCAAAACTATGAATCGCACCATGAATCATACTTATGAACTTTCAAATCAATCCGGAATAACGTCAAAATTTGCAGGCAAATTCCAAATAACATAACGAAGCTGTTCTAACTCTCGAAATCGCATTCCGACCCCGATATCACCAAAGTCACCTATTGGTCAAACCTCTCAACCTTCAAAACTTCAACTTTTCTAACATTTGTCGAAATGCTCCAAATTACCCAACGGACCTCCAAATCCAAATCCGGAGGCACGCCTAAGTCCAAAATTACCATAAGAAGCTATTGCAATCACCCAAAACCCATTTCGAAGCCGTTTACAAAAAATCAAATTCCAGGCAACTCTTACCGCTTAAGCTTCCAAAACTAGAATCCTTCTTCTGATTTGACTCCAAATAATCTGGTAACTAAATTCAACCACGCACGCAAGTCAATACACAAAATACGAAGCTGCTCAAGACCTTATGCCGCCAAACGGAACTTAAATTGTCAAAACAACCGGCCGGGTCATTACATCCTCCCCCTCTTAAATAAACGTTCATCCTCGAACATGCCAAGAATAGCCTCGACGTCTTCAAATCACTGTATGCACATATCCAATATACACCCGCGGGTGACCCCACGTCACCCCAATCCACATAAGCTCGATGACACCATCTCAATTGTAATTTATCCTTTCTACTAACACAGTTAAGCCTTAGAGTCCAAATTTTCACCTCCCATTCATCTCTAAAAGACCCGATTATAAATCCACACATGGTATCAGTCTCAACCAGCTGCAACAACTCATGCCTACACCCACAAGGTACGACCACTCAACATGACACTCCACACATAGGCCCATCATAATATTTCGGATCACAATAGCTGCCCGTAAGCAAAACCAGCACCGACAATTAGCCTCATGTCCGTTAGAACCCTATTTCAAACCTCCACAACACTGACAATAATGCACGAAATATGAAGACCTCTTAACTATACACCCGAATCAATAAGTCACAACTAACACAGCCGGGCACACACCCCGTAAGCTAAAACTCAAGAAGCACACATGAAAAATGACTGAATATGTAAAGAGAAACACATAAGAGAAATATCAAACAAGTCCGACAAGCAAAACTGTATATGAGTACCATCCTACAAATCAATTTAACAGGGAAAAAATAAAGTATATGAACAAATCACAAGGATTTCATCCTGATATAACTTCTACCGTGACACGCATCCCGGCTCAAACATATCAAATCATATGGAAATCGCGAGGGTCTCACCCTCAACTCTGAATCACAAGTCGAATACACATCATACCAATGGAAATATTCCACTAACTCAATTCTTCCAATAAAATCACAAAACTTACTAAACTCTCACCCCAGTAGAGTATCAAATCAAAAATCGTAACCAAATTACTCAGGAATCACATCAAACCTACCATAATAGACAATATGAATTTACTTCTACCCTCGTAACTCTCAATAATGAATAAAAATGATACACACGGGCTACCACTCATAGAATCTCCCAACACGGGCAGACACATAAACAAAATACTAAGTCATGAACTCACCCATAGGTGGGACAACAATAGGGGAACTCGCCCCGATATGCAGAACCGAAACAAAATATGAATGGTGCCCCTCTGTAACAAATCAAAGCATATCTGTATTGCATCATCTGGCACAGTGGCCTCAAGCCTACTATATGAAACAGATCAACAGGTCGGGCCTCCCCCTCTTGGGCGTCCTCTACTCCTCTGAATACCTCACTGTGACATATCTGTCCGATGTCTGGGACAATCTCGCACCATATGGTTGGTATCTCTACACTTAAAGCAACCTCTCTGCTGATGTGACTATGGGAATTGTGTGGTACGGTTACTCTGAGATGCGTGAGCACCTGAAACACTGTGTAAAGCCTGAAGTGCAAACTGAACTTGCTGACCCACAAAACCTCTACCATGCCGCACCCTGCCTCCAAAATAAGGACCAGTGGATCTCTGTGATCTACGAGGCCTCATCGCCTCCCTGTGCTCTCTCTCCTCACCTCGTCTGCCCTCTATCTCCCGTCCCCACCTGTCTGCTCTCTCCTGGTCCCACGTACCCTCTATCCGGCGAGCGATTCCTACCACCTGCTGAAATTAAACATCCGACTCCAACTCCCGAGGCATGCTGAACCGAATATCATTCATAAGCCCCTCAATGAACCTACGAATTTAATCCCTAACTGTAGCGACCAAAGCAGGGGCATGTCTAGCCAAATCACTGAATCTAACGACATACTCTAATACTAACATAGTGCCCTGGCACAGCTGCTCAAACTCCGCGCGCCATGCATCCCGAAGGGACTGAGGTACAAACTCTCTCAGGAATATCTCTGTAAACTGAACCCATGTAAGTGAAGCTGCATTGGCCGGACTACCCAACTCATACGCCCGCCACCACTGATAAGACGTTCCCTTAAGCTGGAACGTAGTAAAAGCAGCCCAACTCATCTCAACAATACCCATAGTTTGGAGAATGCAATGGCACTCCTTTAGAAAACCATGTGTACCCTCTGAATCCAAACCACTGAAAGTAGGAGGGTCATATTTCTTGAAACTTGCAAGTCTAAACTGCTCTTCCTCAGATGTTGCTGCCCTGTCCACAGGCTGAACTGGAACCACAGGCTAAGTCGCCATGACACCTGGAACCTGACCAACGTGGACTCACTGCTCTGGAGTGTAGGTTGCGGGTCTCTAGGTTCCTCCCCCAGTCTGTGAAGTAGCTGGTGCAACCTGAATCAACCCCGCATGAGCCAATGTACCAAACATGCTCAGGATTTGTGCTAAAGTCTCCTGAAGTCCGGGGATAACAGCAGGCGCCTCCGGTACCTACACCCCAACTGGAGCTACTGGTGGCTCCTCAACTACTGCTCTGGTAGGTGCTCTAGCTGCGGTACGTGCTCCTAGTCGACTTCTTCCTCTACCTCTAGCTACACCTGCTCCGGGAGTAGCGTCATCAATAAATGCAGCTCGCGTCCTCACCATTTGTGAGAGAATAGAATGATGATAGTTCAAACTCCGAGATCATTAAGCTCGCACGATAGGAATAAAAGAAGTGAGATTGTCCTAATAGTTTTGTAGCCTCTCAAATATAAGTACAGACCTCTCCATACTGATCCACAAGACTCTACTAAACTCGCTTATGACTCATAGCACCTATGAACCTACAGCTCTAATACCAACTTGTCACGACATATTTTCCCTCTGTTAGGTATTGTGATGGAACCTAATCTTAGGGACTAGGTAAGCCTAACATTTACTGAATAACAACAATAATTAAATAACATCTAACTATTTTTGAAATAATTATCTCTATAAAATTTACAACTTCCAAAACCGGTAGTACAAGTCAGGAGCTCTTCAGAGTTTGCTACAAAGTTCTAAATACAACTGTCTGGAAATAGGTAAAACAATGTGAATACAAAATAGGAAGGTGACTCTGAAGCCTGCGAACGCAGCAGCAGGTTTACCTTGAGTCTCCACAGCAACAATCCACACAACTAGCTAATGATCAACTGACATCAAAATACCTGGATCTGCATAAAAATATGTAGAAGTGTAGTATGAGTACACCACGGCGGTACCCAGCAAATATCAAGACTAACCTCAGTGGAGTAGTGACGAGGTACAATCAAGATACCTACTGGACTAAATAACCTGAACAAGTATAAGTATAGGAACAACAGAGTATGATATATACATAAGGACTATGCGAAATGGAAAATAATACGGTAATTTCAGTAAGAAAGGAAAAAAAACAACTTTCAGCGGAACACCATAGTAATGACATAGAAAAATGAACGGAAAGACAGCCTAAATCTGATGAACACAATTAAAAGAAGGACTGGTAGCAGCTAGATGAAAACAACCACTTGTACATCAAATTTTAGTCAATAAACTCCACGAGGTACCGAACCTCATACTATTCACTACTCACGGGTCCCAATACCTGAACCCTAACACTGGGCATCCTGTGCCCTCATTACACTTCATAACCGCACCGACGACTAACGTGCCAAATAGAGCCATTCTCATATAGAAGGCAAGTAACACGGGTGTGCATATATACTCAGCAATATCAAGAAAACCTCTTAACCGATAAGGGTGCTCAACTACATGTATGCTTGTGCAAGTGTCCTAACACTATTCATGCCAGCTAGTAAGTATAGGAAAATAAATGGACAGGACGTAGAATGTTTTCTCGCAACTTTCCATAAGATAAAACTCACACAGGTAAGTGTACCACTACACAAAACAACAACAACAAGAATGCCCTCAGGCCATCACAAGTCATCACAAATCAATCCCTGACATAGCCCACTTTGTCTCGCCACGTGTGCAATAGTAAACATAAATGCCCGCCTTGTCTAGCCACACATGCATAATAATGTTCCCACCTTGTCTCGCCACATGTGCAACCCACATATATATATATATATATATATATATATATATATATATATATATATATATATATATATCCCGCCTTGTCACACCGCATGTGCAAATATAAATAGTAACAATAGCATGGCAGAAACCTCATGCAACCCAATAACACTCGCACGACAGAAACCTCATGCATCAAAATAACAACAACCGCACATCAGAAACCTTGTGTATCACAATAACAATAACCGCAACAATGAAAATAATTCAAGGGTACGACAAATAAGTCAACTGAGAGATTCCAGAACTTAAAGAAACGTAGGAACTAATGCACAAGGAGTATCCACAATCGGGGAATGCTACTCATAATAAGAACATCACAACAAGAAAGGAAATACTATGTAACAATGGTCCACAATATATAGTTCGACAACGAGGGAGCTAACACAAGTCGAATAATTCCAAATAAGGACAAGTCAAGCAAAATATATGGTATCTAACTTCTTTTAGGGCTGGGCAATTAGGAAAGAGATGCAACAAATTATGTTACGGATAAGCAGCAGAAAGATAATCATATTCTCAATTAAGGATGAACAATTACAGAATAGATAA
Source organism: Nicotiana tabacum (assembly GCF_000715075.1). NCBI lineage: Eukaryota > Viridiplantae > Streptophyta > Magnoliopsida > Solanales > Solanaceae > Nicotiana > Nicotiana tabacum. The sequence continues at coordinate 17,459,172 of NC_134091.1, forward strand.
TTATAACTTCAAATAAAGATAAGCAGTTAGGGGAAAGATAACATAATAATAGAAGAGATAACAATTTCAGTTAAGGCATGGATGAATCAAATAAGCAACAAGAATGGATCATGAAGCAATTAACTTTGATTAAAGCTGGTGAGCTTGATTCCGTGATAGCGGAATTTTGTCTTCGCTACCAGGTATGTTTGTCACAGGTAATCCCCTATGTGTGGAGGACGGTTGTCTGCCTTCGGCGTTTGTGCTTTGAATCCAGGGAAGAGCTGACCTTGGCTCACATGATGAATCTGTACTCCCATAAGATCTTTCGCTGGGGGATGATAAATCTTTACAAGCGTGCTCACCATGCTTTGATATCCATCATGGATGATGACAATGACCGAAGGTGGATGGAACGGTTTGTTGCAATTGCATCTGGTGAATTATTCCAATAGTGGCCTCATCCATTCCGGTTGCTTGGAACCATTCCAGTAAGCCTCTTTCAGTACGTTCTCCCCTCCTAAATGCTTTATTACGCCTGAATTGATCGTTCTACTTCTGTATATTATTGCGACCCGATGGGTCCCACCGGTGGTAGAAGGCTTGAACCGGTGGGTTCAAAAGATCTTGGACATCACCACGCCCGAAATTCGCTGGTGGAAAGAACTGTCCATCAAGTACAGGTGGAAGGCAGAAAATCATGGTAACTATAATTTGCTTTGCTTTAGTTTTTATATATGTGGAATTTGACTGAATCTCCTGACTTGTTTGTCAAATTAGGTCTACCCCTGGGCTCAGTCTAGATCCCCGAAGAGGATATTTTAGCTGACCCTGCTGATACGGCGAGGCTGCTCTAGGAGGCGCTTGCTCGAATGGGTGCCTCCGGGTCTACTACGGGCACAAATATTTCTTCACGGAGTCCCCGGCCAGAGAACAAGCAACAAAAAAAAGGCGTTCCTCTACGGGCGGGGAGAAGAATAATAGGGCAAAGGTTGATGCCCCCGAATCATCCCAAGAAGCAACGTTGGCCGGTCCTGCCTCCGGGCCGGTCATAGACACCGTAGTGATTGGTGATGAAGAAGCTAGTGATGAGGCATCTTCTCTTCATAGAAGACAACGATCCTTATCCTCTCAGCAGGATGCTCAACTTTTTGATGCAGTCACATCCGTCGAGGATGATGTCTCGGCACTATGGGGAGAGTTTGATTTGGTGGAAAATGCCAAACTCCCGTTCTGGGGCCCCAATCGTTGTGCCCGGTACTGCGAGGCAGAGTACCGAGTCCTTGCCATCCTCGGTTGGTGAGCACCCGACAACCAGTACTACCTTTGATGCAATTGTTTCTCGTTCTTCTCATTTACCATATTTTTCACAACCTTCTTCGCCACCAGCACCTGCTACATCTTTTTCATCTTCATCCCCGTTTCCCCCAACAACATCATTTCCAACTGACGCACCTAACCGTGTTGAAGGCATTCCTCTTCCCCGGTCTCCTGTTCATGGGAATTTGGGGAAAAATTATGCTGCCCCTTCTGAAGATCCTCAGAGGAGGAGGAATGTTACCCTCTCGGTCTCTACCAGGTGCAACCTTCTTTCCCAGCAAGCAGAGCTTGCGAATTACTTGAAGTCCTTGGCTCCAGAGAAGGATTGGTAAAAGATTCAGACACCTGCGGGAGAGTGTATGTTGAACAATGCCACGCATAATGCTGCAGCAGTATGTTTCTATATTTCTCTGCTATTTTTCAGCTTCTTAATGAATGTATTTTAAATTTTACCTCTTCTTATCTTGCAGGCTAATTTTCTTGCTTTCGGGGGCCTACAGAGGTTAATCCATGAGAAGGAGGAACTTTCTTCTGAACGGGATCTGTTTTTGGCGGAACGAGATCGGACTGTTCTTCGCCTCTGGCAATTGGAAACCAGGGCCACTGAGGCCGTTGTTTTGGAAGCCCGCTTGCAGCAAAGTGAGTAGGAAGTAAAATCCTTAGCCAGGAAATCGGGCCGCTGAGGATTAGGTTTGATGAAGCCAAAGCTAAATAGGCTGAGGTTCAGGATGCCATTCTTGCTGCCAATGACCGAGACACTGTTGCTACTGAAAGGGTAACTAACTTATAAGCAACCTTGAATTCTAAGGCCGAAGAGCTGATTTCTGCTGAGGCAAGGTATGCCCGGTTGGAGGAGAAGTATAAGAAAACTATCGAGTACAACATGCTCTATAGTTCAATTGTCCGTGATCTCGATGTTAGTCTTCAATCTGCTAGGTCTTCCCGGAACAATCTTTCTGCCGAGATCACTCAACTCAAAGAAGAACTCAGGTGCTGAGAGGCTTCCCTCGTCGTTGAAAAAACTTACGCCATGTACATCATGAGGAGAAAAACCTTGGAAGCAGCCAAAGCTGGCATTATTGATATTGATGCCAAAATTGCTAAGGCACGCGAGCTTGAGTTGGCTGCAAAAAATGGACTCCCGATGTGGTCTGACATTCCAGGCTCTTCTGATTCCATTTCCGAGATTTTGGACACTGAAGAGGAATCGAAAGCGATGATGCCGAAGACCAAGCTGGGGAAGATGTTGAGCCATCGGTTGAAACGTCCATTGCTCCCGTGAATATGGATACTTCTCTTCCTCCTGGTTCCGGTGATGCTGTAGCTTAGCTTTTTCTTTCACTGTTTTTTATTTCCTTTGGCACATTCCTGTAAATGAAGACATATTTTTGCTCAAATGTTTGATTGAGTCTTATTGTTTCTTGAATATCTATGCATATTTTCCTGTATGCTTCTGTCTCCGAGAATTATCTCTTTTACTTGAGGGTTTCACTAAGTATTTGTCCAAGTTTGGTTTTTATATCTTTTTTATATGCGGCTTTGGGTGTATTTTTCCCCGATAGTATTTTTGGTTCCGGGCATTTATTCCTCCGGAACCAACCCTTTAATGGGAGGGGATTTTATAAGAGAGTTCCCTCTTATATTTACGGTACTCTGGAAGAGGACGTCTCCTGTTCATTACGGCACTAACATTTGAAGTACTTGTTTAACTTTCAAATGACGAAATTACCTCATCGTTCAGACGAGAAACAAGATAAAAGCAAAAGGATTTTATTTCATTCCTCCTGTTTTCATAGTTTACATAGGAATTTTGCTATGTAGAAAAGAAGTTTCCATGACTTGTGGCTATCTTGTACAACTTGTTTCTATGTGGCTGGCTGCACAGTCCCCAGTCCTGATGATGCGTGGCATTCAGTTTTGCCTTGCCGGATTTTTGTTCCCAGTTGACGTGGCATTTAGTGTTGCCTTGTCGGATTTTCGTTCCCGTTTGACGTGGCATTTAATGTTGCCTTGTAATCATATCATTATCCCCCCAGTGTTCTAATATGAAGAATGCAAATTGGAACACTAGAAGTCATGTATCTTCGAAGGTTCCACCAATGAATTGCTACGTATCCCTTCGCTCGGTAACATATTTTTCTTTCCCTTAGGAATTCATGTTGTCGAGTGAAAGAACACCTAACAATCATCTAGTGGTTTGTACTCATGAACGGTTGGGTAACCTCTATTCGGTAGAAAACTTAACTTCCCAGAGGGAATCTGTAATTGAATCAAAGATTATCTGACCATCCCCGAGTGGAGACTTACTTGTTTGCCTTGTTATCAAAGGTCTTATGACTGCTAGTTTTGTAGTATGATTGTCGTTGCTGCCTCGTTAAAAACATTGCCAGAAAAACCCTATTGGGATAAAAGCAGAATGAAGGGTGCAACACGTACTTTCCGTTTGACTGTTGTTTGTCAGCAGTAATATTTTTTGAGATGAGTTACGTTCTAGTTGTTGGGAAGCTTGCCTCCGTTGAGGTTTTCCAACTCGTATGACCCTTTACCAGTGATAGCTGAAACCCGATAAGGGACTTCCCATGTAGGGCCTAACTTGCATGTGTTGAGTTCCCGAGTGTTTTGAGTCATCTTCCTCAAGACTAGGTCTCCCACTTTGAAATAACAGAGGTTAGTTCTTTGATTATATTATCGCTCTATTCTCTGCTTTTGGGCTGCCAATCTGACATGAGCTAATTCCTTGCATTCCTCGAGTAGTTCCAAGTTGATTAGCATTGACTCGTTGTTCGATTCTTCATCTGCCTAGACATACCTAAAGGTTGGCTCCCATACTTCCACCGGTATTAAAGCTTATGCGCCGTACACAAGGGAAAGGGGGTTTCTCTTGTGGTTGACTTGGCCGTTGTTCGGTAGGCCCATAGCACTCCCAGTAACCCTTCGAGCTACCGGCCTTTTGCTGCTTCTAAACTTTTCTTTAGGTTTTGCACCATTGTTTTGTTTGTTGACTCCGCTTGTCCGTTTCTGATCGGATGGTAAGGTGAAGAGGTAATACTTTTTATCTTCAAATCTTCAAGGAATTTTATAACATTTGAGCCGATAAACTGTGGTACGTTGTCGCATGCGATCTCTTTCGGGATTCCGAACCTGCAAATTATATTTTCCCACAGGAAGTCGACCATTTCGTGTTCTCCGATCTTTCAATAAGGACCTGCTTCCACCTATTTGGAAAAATATTCATTCAAAATTAAAAGGAACCTTACTATTCTGGGATCCAGTGGTCCAATGATGTCCATCCCCCATTTCATGAACGGCCGCGGGGACAGAACTGAATGCAGGGTTTCCACCGGTTGATGTACTAGTGGTGCGTGGCGTTGGAACTTATCACATTTTCGTACAAAGTTTTGGCATCTTGTTCATACGGGGCCAGTAATATCCTACTCGGTCTAACTTCAGTACCATAGAATCTGCGCCCGAGTGGTTGCCGCATATTCCTTCATGCAATTCTCTCATGAAGTAGTTGGCTTCTCATACTCCTAAGCACCCGGCCAACGGGCCTTGAAAGGATTTTTTGTATAACTGGCCTTTCCCGAAGCTATACCGCGCAACTTTGGCGCGCAATGCTCTTGATGCTTTGGGGTCCTCGGGCGACTTTCCATGCTCGAGATAATCGATTATTTTATTTTTCCAGTCCCAGACCAGACTAGTCGAATTTACCTAGTTATAACCATTTGTGTCCAAGGCTTAGTTCATCAGTTGTACAAGAGTACCTGATTCCGGTCCTTGAATTTTTGTTGATGAGCCCAGATTTACTAATACATCCGCTTCCGCGTTTTCTTCCCCCGGGATGTGGGTTATTGACCACTCCCGAAATCTTGTCAGTAAAGCTTGAACCTTTACTACGTATTGTTGCATACGCACATCTTTGGTGTAAAAGATTTTGTAGATCTGATTTACCATCAACTGTGAATCACATTTCACTTTGATGGCTTCGGATTCAAGTCCCCTGGCCAATTCGAGCCCTGCAATCAAAGATTCATACTCTGCCTCAATGTTAGTTAGAGGGATCGTTATGATGGTTTACCTTAAGGTTTCCCCAGAAGGCGTGATCAAGACTATTCCGAGCCCGGACCCTTTCACGTTTGAAGCTCCATCCATGAATAAGGTCCCAACTCCCGATGTCGGTTCATACACCATTATTGCCACTTTGGTAGCCAGAGGTAATAGTCCCAGGCTGAAATCGGCCACGAAGTCAACCAGGACGTGTGATTTAATCATTGTCCTCGTTTTATATTCTATGTCGAACTCGCTCATTTCAATAGCCCATTTGGCCAATCTACCTGAGAGCTCGGGTTTATGGAGTATATTCCTCAAAGGAAAAGCAGTCACCACCGTTATCGGGTGGCATTGAAAGAAGGGCCTCAGCTTCCGGGCGGCTATCACGAGAGCTAAGGCCAACTTTTCCAGATGTGGGTAGCGGGTTTCTGCTCCCGTTAAAATTTTTCTAATATAATATGTGGGGAATTGCGTACCTTTTTCCTCCCGAACCAAAACTGTGCTTACCGCAACTTCTGAGGCCGCCAGGTAGACTAGCGTCCACTCGAAGTTGTTTTTCTTTTTGAGCAGTGCGAAGAAGTGATGACACTTTTTCGATGATCGGAAATGAACCTTCTTAAAGCCACTAATATTCTTGTGAGTCTCTGTACTTCCTATACGTTGAATAGTTGATCTGGGATGTCCTCTATGGCCTCGATTTTGTTGGGATTTACCTCAATTCCTTTTGTCAGACCAGGAACCCTAAGAATTTACCTGATCCAACCCCGAACGCACACTTTTCGGGGTTAAGCTTCATATTGTGCTCCCTCAATGTGTAAAACATTTCTTGCAGATGCCTCATGTGGTTACCTGCATGCAGATACTTAACAAGCATATTGTCGATATATATATTTCCATAGTTTTTCCTATTTTGTTTTTGAACATCTAATTTACTAGCCATTGGTAAGTGGCTCCGGTGTTTTTTAATCCGAAGGGCATTACGTTGTAACAATACGTACCAAACTTTGTTATAAAAGAAGCCTTTTCCAGGTCTTCCGGGTTTATTTTGATCTGATTGTACCCGGAATAGGCATCGAGGAAACTAATTAACTCATGCTCGGCCGTAGCGTCGATCATTTGATAGATATTTTGCAATGGGAACGAGTCCTTCGGGCATGCCATATTAATATCTTTATAATCTACGCACATGCGAAATTTATTGTTCTTGTTAGGAACTACTACCTCATTAGATAGCCAGTCTGGATATCTTACCTCTCGGATTGAACCAATCTTAAGTAGATGGGTTACATCTTCTCTGACGAATTTATTCCTTGCTTCTACAATAGGGCTCTTCTTTTGCCTTACTGGAGGTATGCTCGGGTCTAAGATTAACTTGTGCACAACTATCTCTGTTGGAATTCCTGTCATATCCTCATGCGACCATGCAACAATAATCGTTAATTTTAAGGAATTCATTAAAATCTGACCTGAGCTGTGGGTGTAGTCTTGTTCCCAAATGGAATTTCCTTTCTGGGAATTGTTCAAACAGTGAAACCTACTTTAGTTCTTCTGTCGTGGATTTTGTTGCATCCGTTTATTCATGTATTTGGAAGTACCTTGGGACCTGATATTGTTCCGACTCTCCTGTCCCTAGGGAAACTTCCTCTGGTTCGGGGGCGAAAGCCAGTTCCGATAACTGCTATGCCTCAGGTTCCTTTCCTTTTCTATGGGAGGTCGATATCGCGTTCATATTTCTTGCGGCCGGTTGATCACCTCTCATCTATTTGATCCCCTCGGGTGTGAGAAATTTCAGTAATTGGTGGTACGTCGAAGGCACAACTTTCATCTCGTGTAGCCACATCCTTCCAATATGATATTATAGCCCATGTCTTTATCTACTACTTTTGAGAGAGTCATCTTTGTTACGCCCTCGGCATCTATGAGCAGTAAACTTTCCCCTCGGATTGTCACGTTTGTGAGGTTGAATCCAGCAAGGAGCTTTGTCGCCGGGATGATGCTCTCGGTGAGTTTAGCTTGATCCAGAACTCTCCATTGTATGATATTAGTGGAACTTCCTGGTTCGACTAAAACATGTTTAATTTTAAAATTTAACACATTTAAAGAGATTACCAGTGCATCATTGTGCGGTAGTAGTAGTCCGTCCGTATCTTCATCCGTGAACGTGATATCATCTTCTTGGAGCCTCTTGCTATGGGTTGTTGAAATTTTTGTCTTCTTTGAGGACGAGAAGGTGATCCCATTCAAAAATTTGATCGTTTGATCGTTTGGCGTGGGGGTTCCTCTCCTGGTTTTGAATTTTTTGCATCACCTATATCCCGACAATAGTTGTTTTTGTCTTGGTCGTTCAATAATTCTCTGAGGTGACCATTCTTTAACAGCGTTGCCACTTCTTCTCGGAGGTGCCGACAGTACCTAGTCTGATAGCCATTAGTGCCATGGTATTCACACCATAAATTTGGGTCACTTTGACTGTGATCAGATCTCATAGGTCTCGAGAATCGTGCCTCTTAACTATCAATCATGGCCGGCACTAACTCCACCATGCTGACGTTGAAGTTATACTCTGAAAGCTCTAGATTATAAGAACCTCATAGTCCCGAGATTTCTCTATCCTACAGCGATTTGTTGTTCCGCCCATGATCAGTCCTCCTGTCAACGATGATCTTGTCCGATGTCCGGAAGCTCTTGTCATGACCTTCCGTCTTCTCGTAGGGCAGAAATCAATACCTTGAGGTCCGCCTATCCAAGTCAATACGATCTTTCATTTTTTCCCTGTTCTTCTCATGTCCTTTGATCGATGACGCAAAGCCGACCTGATCGTCTTCGATCCTTATTTTCGATGCGTACCGGTTGTGGACATCCGCCCAAGTCATTTCTTGAAACTCGAGGATTCTTTCCTTCAGCTTCCGGGAAGCATCTGAACTCCTCGGGTTTAAACCCTTAGTGAATGCTTCAGCTGCCCATTCATTTAGGACGGCCGGTAACAACATCCTTTCCTTCTGGAACAGGTTAACGAATCTTCGTAATAACTCAAATTCTCCATGCGCGATTCTGAATATGTTGGCCTTTCGGGCTTGTACCTTCCTGGCACCGGCATGGGCCTTCATGAACGAATCTGTGAGTATTTCGAAGGATTCTATGGAATTCTCGGGCAATAATGAGTACCATGTCAAAGATACCCTCGTGAGAGTCTCACTAAATTTCTTCAATAACATGGACTCGATTTCGTGAGGAGCCAGATCATTTCCTTTCACTGTCGTTGTGTAGGTGGTGATGTGCTCCTGTGGATCTGAGGTCTCGTCGTATTTTGGTACTTCAGGCATTCTGAATCGCTTTGGGATTAATTCCGTGGCCGCTTTCGGATCGTACGGTAATTGGATGTACTTATTCGAGCTCGGGACTTTCAATATTGGAGGTGTTCCCGGGATTTGGTCCATGCGGGCGTTTACTTCCTTCATGAATCGCAAGAGTTCCTCTTTGAACTGGTCGTTATCGCTGTTGAGGTCAGATCTACTCCTCCCAGCCCCGTCGGCACCAACTTCTCCCCTAGGAGTGTTGTTTTTTATTCTCGGCATTGTTTGGTTGATAGGAACAATGGGAGGAACTGGATCTCATCTGTTTGCATTATTTGAAGCGCATGATAGCGCCTGTTTTAACTCCGTCATAACCTGATCCTGCCGCGTAAGGTGGTCTAGAATTATTGTCTGTTGCTCTTGAAGGATCCTTACAGCGTCTGCTACATGCCCCTGGTCAGCCTCATCTGGAGTCGCCTCTCGTACTTGTCTGGGGTACCTCCCGTCATACACCGGCGTGGTAACTTCTCCATCATTATGAGTGTCGTTGATTGAGTCCTCAAAATGGGGGTATTCCCCTTGAACCTCAGGATTGCGAGTGTTATTAATGGTATTGATTGCTATTCTTTGTGATTTTGCTAAGACAAGAAATCAAAGCTTGTGAGTGGAAGAGGTAAGGATCAACTTAACCACACAACTTAACCACAACTTAACCAAACTGTTTTCCCCGGAAAACGGTACAGTTAAATTTGTTCGTAATTTCTAGACAGATGAATCAATTTGATCTTAAAGGATAATGAATTAATCAATTTGGATGCAAAATACTTAGCTCAAATGTAGATAAAACGATAGATTTGGAGAGCCCGAGAATAGGGTTTCCGGGCACAATCCTGATAAGATCAACAAGCGAGAGAGAGAAAAAAGGTATCAAAATGCTATGAAGAATATACGTATCAACTCCCCTTTCCTTCGGGTTTCATCAGTTGCTTGAACTTCCAACTTATAGCTCAGTGGGGATAATGGTCGGGCCTACCACTAATGACAATTATTGAAGTGCGATAATTGAAACCTAACGGTAAACATAAATGCCTAACTTTCTTTAATGAGCCGTTACTCTTTAATGTTGTGGAATATTCTTCATTAAATGCCACTCGGCACAGCATGCTTAATGCCTTTATGAACTTGCCTTTCTCGGTGATACACGAGGTAGTTGTGCCCGATTTTCTGTCTCCCGGTTTTGATTTCACGTGTCCCGTTTTTTGATGGCCACGTACCGTAACGTATTTTACCCATTACAATACTTATATTCACTCTAAAAGTATATGTATAAAGTCGAGAGAAACACAAACACGCAACTGCGCAATATATATATGTTTACGAATATACATCTGTTTTCTCTAGAAAGGCAGAGAAAATACCACGAAATAAAAATTTGACGTAGAAGAATAACCTGGCAATGGAAAAGATAATGTAACGTTGTCTTTCTAAAATATCGCTTGACATTGACGTTATCTTTCGATTGTCGTCTTAGTTGAAATATTGGTGACACATGACGTGAAAAATGTATATTGTTTAAAATGGAATAAATTTTTTGATTCTTAATATAAAGTTGGAGAAAGAAAATATTTTTTTATTTTATCTTTTAACAATTAACGAGAGATATGTCTGCAACGCACGTACATAGAAATTATTAGTTATTATAAAAGCATGAATATAATGTTGATTGACCAAAATAGCCTTCAAATATTTATTTCGTATTCGATAAAATTGTAATATATAACCAAACTTTTGCCTAATATCTAGAATTTGAGTTCAACTAAGATTTCTATTTAACGTTTGCAACGGAGACAAGTAAAAGAATCGTAGTTTGAATAGTCCTGTGACCTGGGTTGATTACAATAAGTATTTACGGTCGTTTCATATGTGGTATTCCTTCGAATAGAGAAAATAGTAAGGTAGACAAGAGGGGTTAGCTCTGATGGTAAGCAACCTCCACTTCCAACCAAGAGGTTGTGAGTTCAAGTCACCCCAAGAGCATGGTGGGGAGTTCTTGGAGGGAAGGATGCCGATGGTCTATTGGAAACTGCCTCTCTACCTCAGGGTAGGGGTAAGGTCTGCGTACACACTATCCTCCCCAGACCCCACTAGTGGGATTATACTGGGTTGTTGTTGTTGTAGTAAGGTAAACATTTTTTCTAGAACTAATATTAGGTTTCTAAAGTAAATTGTTAAACATTTTTTCTAGAACTAATATTAGGTTTCTAAAGTAAATTGTAAAAGGAATATGAATCATGAATGAGTTGGCGAAAAACCTAGGAAACATAGTTGAACAAAATTAATTAAGCTAATGGATTATTTTCATATTTAGAGGAAGGTCTTGCACATAGGACAAAAACGTACATACTTTAGGTGTATGTATCTTAAACTTAAAGTATACTACTAATTATTATAGGAAGCAAATTCCTAACTTTCATTATTTGATCATGAATAATATTAGTAAGAATCCAGTACTCCATATTAGTAGCCATCTGATATTCCTCATGGTAATATGTGGCATGTGCTCCATATTAGTAGCCATAAGAAAAGATCATGTTTGGTTAAAGTATGTTTTGCTCATTGCGAGGTAAGATCCATATACAATCTTTAAGCTTTTAGCTTTAATTCAATAGTTTGATTTTGCTAAAGACTCTATGTTGATAGGATAAGAAAATTCAGTATGTTGACAAGAAGTTATTAATACTTTCTTTAATTGATTTTATTGTTTTTTTTCTTCTGAATTCAAAGTTCAATTTTGCTGTAGCATCTATGTTCACAGGAAAAATAATTTACTTTGACAAAAGTTGTGCATGCGTCTTATAGAAAAATTGATGAAGCAACTCAATCTTATCAATAAATAAATAGATAAATTGATTTAGCGACCGCGGAGACCTCTATATTTTTATGTCGATTCTAATATGGTCTAACGAGCAATTCAATCTACATATATTCACATGTAAGGAGTTTTTTTTTTCAATCCACGCTATTTACTTTGGTAGATGCTTTCATATTCTTTTATATGCTTTACAATTTACAACTATTTGTGAGAGGGGTACTGTAAGGTTAGAGTTTTTATCTTTGGATTAGCGTACAGGTGTAGGCCTTGCACTGAGTGAAGAGCAAGTGAAGGGTATGCTCAAGAAATATGATAAGAATGGAGATGGGAAACTTAGCAAGCAAGAACTCAGGTTAGCTTTTAAATAGATGGGTTTGCATTTTTGCCGTTGGAAAGCTGGAAAAGCCCTTCATTTTGCAGATAAAAATGGAGATGGATATATTAACGAAGATGAGATTAGTGAGTTCGTCCAATATGCTTCCAAATGGGGTTTTAGGATCTCATAGGCTTCTAATTTTTTTTCTTAGGCATCTATATATTTTGCCTCTTGATCTGGATCTTGTTTTGTTGTTGCTAGCTGCTTTTGTGTTGTCGTGTTTTGTTTTGTTTGAGAACCAAACATCCTTGTAATATTATTTGGAAGAAAGTTCTTCTTATTTATCCTCAAAATCGGATAACAATTGAATTTGTACGTGATTTTAAGGATACGTGATCTAACTTGATACAAAATGGGAAATTAGATTAAAATTGAAATAAGCGATAAAAAAGTAAATGCAAACCACACGAGTTGAACAATCTTAGCCTTGAAGGTTAGTCACCCTCGAGTGAGAAATACTTTTATCGATGCCGGGACAGAATGACAAAATAATAAAAAACTAGAAATAACGATGTATTGCTTTGTGATGCGTGTTACAATGAGTTGAATGAATTATCAGACCACACTTTATATAGTAGAGGAGTCCTACTCTAGGTACATGTCTATAAAAGGTAAAAATCTCTTGATTTGCTAGTTGCCGGCTCCTTACCGATATGCGCAGAGCTTCCCGCCGTAATATTCGCCCGGTCGCGGATATTTCGGTCTTCTGTTAGTTATTTCAAAGCTCGCTCGAGGCTAAGGTCAACGCCGGACTTAACGTTCCTCGAAGGCAGGTCTCCCGACCTCAGGTTCTAGCTCGGTGAGACTCGAGGTCGATCTCTAATCTGTGGTCGCCACATTCCAAGCCTAATCTACCAAGTTGTAGTCGAGCTCGACTTCGGCCATACACAGATAGTCCCCTCATTTTTTGGAGAGTAGACAACGAGAAACAACATGAACTTCCGATCCTCACTTCGATATTTTGTGACAGAAACAACAAAACAGTCGAAGCATCTCGTCAGTCAAGTCTTAATAGCATTAAATGCATGTCAGTTGCCGGTCGGCCACTCCCAGATGTGAAAAGTCGCTGAAAACTATAAATATCCCCTCATTAATTCATTCAAACTTTACTTTCAAACCTTCTGCCCTCGTACTTTAGAAATTTCAACACTCTCAAGCATAATTTTTCTGGTTACTCTGAAATTCTTTTATAAGAACTTCTATTTTTTCATCCCAAACCATCAAGCATACTCTTTTAACTTCCTCTTTTTCCTTCATTTTCCAAAGAAATGGCGAAGACCTTAAAATTCGTTCCCTAAAAAGAAACTCCCTCTGCCTCACGACCGACTGAAGAGGAAAATATTTCGTCTGCTGCTACTCAGGAACCGACACCGGAACCTCCCCTGAAGATGTTCATTCCTGCGGGGTGCCCAACCGGTGCTAATTTCAAGGTCGAGAAACCCTCCTCGGTACCGGGTCGGTGTGAACCGGTCTCGAGATCTATATGCTCGGTCACTGATAGCTTCCTCTCCAAGGTCAAGAAGGATTGTAACTGGGTTGATAAGCACATGGTGGTTCCTATGGCCGAGGAAGTGATTACTACCCACGTGAAGGGTTTTTTAAGTGTTTACACTTATCCCTTCACGTTGGGCCCCTTGGATCCGGTTATCATCGCCTTTTGTAAGAGGTACGAGGTGACCCTCGGTCAAATTCATCCTTCTTTCTGGAGGATAGTAATCCTCCTCCGCTTCTTCTTAAACAAAATCGAGGAGTGTCCATTCACCATCGATCAACTCATGCGTTTGTACAGTCCCCAACTCTATCGAGGGGGATTAATAAAACTTTCCTGTCGGCCAAGTAAGGCCCCATTCTCGAGCATCGACGAGGATCGGGACCGAGGCTAGTTAGGCCGATTCGTTCGAGTAAAGACCTCGGATTTAATCCCGACCGAGGATATGCCATTTCTTGATAAATGGAACATGAAATATAAGTATAACCTTGCCTTTAAGATTTCTTTTATCGCTTTTCCTTTTCCTCCCTTCTCATCGATGTTTTGTGGTGGTGCAGCTGTTGCTCGGATGCCGGATGAAGTTCCTCGACTCAATGAATCGGTCAAGGGCATCGTGTTGCAGAAGCCATATTTCGAGCGCGCATGGCGTGAAATTTCGAAGGGCCGGTGGGAGGCCCGTTCTCATAGTGAGATTCCTCTCCTGAGTGGATATGTCATGACCCAAAACCTCACCTGTCGTGATGGCGCCTATCTCAAAACTAGGAAAGCCGACAACCTCAATAAAACACAATATCTTTTAAGTTTGAAAATATAATACCTGAATTCAATAGAAAGCCTCACAATTAGAGATACAAAACACTCTCAACACCCGGTGTCACTGAGTACATGTGCATCTAAATGAATACAAAGTCTGATTGATAAAAACACTATCCGAAAGTAAAGAACAATAAAACAACTGAAAGAAAGAGAGTCAAGGTCAGCGGATGCCAGGCAGCTACCTTGATAGTCTCCAATTGATAGCACTCTGAAATCTATCAGTCGCCGTGTCCGAAAGCACCTGGATCTGCAGACGAGGTGCAAAGTGTAGTATGAGTACAACCAACTCAATAAGTAAGAAGACTAACCTCTGGGCTGAAAGTAATGACGAGCTCCGTAGGTACAGTCAAGTATATAAATAATGATACAGAAATGTAGGCATGCTTTCAAGTTCAACAGTTAAACTCAGTAGAAGTAAGATAGATCAATACTGCATGATATGAGGATTATGACGTCTCAATGGAAAACCTCGTGTACTCCTCATCACTAATCGCTCGGTCACTTAGTACTGTTTATGGCTAATCCAGCCAAGGGATATTCCATTCCGTATATATATATATATATATATATATATATATATATATATATAAACACACACACACACACACACACACATCGACTGACAGTCAGTCACTATGTACCGTATGAGGCCAATCCAGCCTTGGGGCAATTTATCCCCAAATGTAAATGATTCAGACAAGATCCTTGTCCAGGGAAATTCATCACAAATATAAATAAGTAAGACAAGTCCATACCCTGGGAAGTACATCCCTAATATATAATCATCTATGCTCACTGTGGGGGGTGCAGACTCCACAGGGGCTCCTTCAGCCAAAGCGTGTTATAAGGACGATATGGCCTGCTGTAGGCGGGCAGCCCTGATCCATATAATGATAAAGCCTATAAGGCCTGCTGCAGGCGGGCAGTCCCGTTCCATATCATAATAATATATATAATGCCGATATGGCCTGACGCACGTGCGCAACCCCCATCCCATAAATATACTCACATTTATGAACATGACTAAGTATGAAATATATATTTTTAAAGCAATTAAATTCAACAACACGAACCTGTGGGTTCCAAAATATCGGCACGTAGCCAAATCATGATCTTTAATACGAGTCTCAGCTCAATTTCCTAACACGTGGAAAATATTCGGATAAAAACATGATTTTTTAATTTTACAACTACACAAAATTTAGTTAAGTCACAATTTATATGGTGCACGCCGACACTCCCGTCACCTAGCATGTGCGTCACCTTCATACAATTCACATAACACGTAATTCAGAGATTTATACCATCAGAACCAAGTTTAGAAGTGTTACTTACCTCAAACCGTATAGTTCTTTATTCCTCTATGCCTTTGCCCCACGAATTGGCCTCTGTACGCCTCGAATCTAGTCACAATTAATTCATTTCAGTCAATACAAATCATTAGAATTAATTCCATATGAAAATACTAATTTTCCAACAAAATCCAAAATTTAACTCAAAAATCGCCAGTGGGGCCCACATCTCAGAACCCGACAAAAGTTAGAAAATATGAACATTCAACCACGAGTCCAACCATACAAATTTTATCAAATTCTGACATCAATTCAACCCTCAAATCTTCAAATTAAACCAAGAGGGTTTTCTAAATTTTCCAACTCAATTCACCAATTAAATGTTAAAAACAACCATGGATTCGGGTAATTTAAACAATATTAAGTTAAGACACTTACCCCTTTGTTTTTCTTGAAAATCCCCTGAAAATCACCTCATCTCGAGCTCTAATTTGTCAAAAATGGAAGATAGGACGAAGTCCCATTTTCAGAACTTAAAGTTTATGTCCAGGCATTTCCTCTTCGCGAACGCGGAAGCTTCCTCGCGTTCGCGAAGCACAAAATTGTGCGGGCCGAAATTCCTCCTTCGTGAATGTGAGCCTGGTCTCGTGAACGTAAAGACCAATTTCCCCCAGGCTGACTTTCCCTTTCGCGAATGTGAGGCCTCGATCGCGAACGCGTAACTTTGCCCCTCGACACTTTGCGAATGCGTGCCCTCGGTCGCGAATTCGAAGCACAAAATGGGCCAGTCCAAATTTCCCCTTCGCGAACGTGAGACTCCACTCGCGAATGCGATCAAGTAAACCAGATACAGGCATCAAAACATTTCAGCAACTATTTAAGTCCAAATTTCAATTCGTTAACCATCCGAAACTCACCCGAGGCCCACGAGACCTCAACTAAATACACCAACAAGTCCTAAAACATAATACGCACTTAGTCGATACCTCAAATCACATCAAATATTGCTAAAATCACAAATCACACCCAATTCAAGCTTAACGAAAACTAACGAATTCCAACTTCTACATTCGATGCCGAAAGCTATCAATTCAATTTCGATTGACCTCAAATTTTGCACACAAGTCATAAATGACATAGCGGAGCTATGAAAAGTTTCAAAATTGGATTCTGACTCCAATATAAAAAAGTCAACTCCTCGGTCAAACATTCAAACTTAAATTTCTATTTTAGCTATTTCAAGCCTAATTTAACTACGGACTTCCAATCAATTTTCCAGACATGCTCCTAAGTCCAAAATCACCATACGGAGCTATTGGAATGATCAAAACTTTATTCCGAGGTCGTTTACACATACGTCGACATCCAGCCAACCTTTTCAACTTAAGTTTTAAACTTTGGAACTAAGTGTTCTCATTCATTCCAAGACCTCACCGGACCCAAACCAATTACCCCAGCAAGTCACATAACCACTGTAAAGAATAATTTGAATAATAAATGGGGGGAACGGGGTTGTAATACTCAAAACGACCGGCTGGGTCGTTACAGGATAACACTTAAGTTTCCTATTGCGCCCGTTATCACTTCCTTTTCCTTTGCAGGTCTTCCCAAAGATGTTGCAATGGGGCCCACATCCGGTTATGAAGATATCCTCCCTGAACCATCTGCTTTGAGGCAAGATAAAGAGAAGAAAAGAAAAAGGGCTTCGAACTCTCTGTGCTCTGAGAAGAAGAAACCGAGGAGGAGGCTGGTGCGCAAATAAAAAGCAAGTACCAGCGCCCGAGAGATTCCATCGGACTCACTCCACCGGTTGAGGGATGATTTCGATGAAGAAGAAAAAGAAGCCTCTAAACCGTTCGCCTGTGTGCGGTTGTAGTCCGAGGGATGGGGGGCCCAAATCAGAGAGAGGCAGCATCGAATTGCACCGAATCAGGGGGTAATGGAGAGACAGTGGCCGAGGCCTCGAAACTAGCTAGGGGCGAGGTCATTTTGCCTCAAGTTAGGGAGGCCGATAAGTAGGATGCGGCCGATGCTTCTCAGGTAGAGGACAGTGCCCCAAAGGATGCACTTGGAGTGATAGATATCTCTGAGTCGCCTTCGTTTACCGACTCCATGATCAACGAGGCTCAGACGCTAAAAGGTCACCTCAGTGAAGGGCCCCAAGGGGTAGCAGACTCTCTCAACAACTTCTTCGATGGCTTAGATTCTACCGCCTCGGAGGACGTCATCGGGTTGGGTGACTTACCGGTCCCAAAGAAGAGACCATCTTTGGGAGCCAACAGACCTTCTTCAAGTCTGAAATTAGTAAACCAGTTCCAAGCTCCGAGTGCAGATCCTGATCGGAAGTGGTCAATTATTATGTCTATTCCAAAGGAATCCCGGGTTCTCTCTGCCCCCGTGGGGGTTGCTAGTTATCTGTTCCTGGTGACCGAAGAGGATCAAGCCAAGATGGACGAGGTGTAAGAGCCATGCTTGTTCAACGAAGATCAAAGGGGGTTAAATCGGGTAACTTCGAACACCTCTTTACTATGTACTTAGATTAAGTCGCAAACAATCGTAACATCTTTCTTTGTGCTTGTAGGCCTCGATGCTTCATCACAAGACTTTTCTCCAATATCGGGAGGAGTTAAACCATCACGAGGCTGAGACTCGGGAGCTTACTGGGAAGAGGGATGCTAACAAGCTTCTTAGTGAGAAACTCCATACTGAGCTAGAAGTGGCTCGGAAGGAGCATGCCGAACTGGTCGAGCAGGTAAGAAGAGTGTTTGAAATTAGTGATGATGAGTCAGATACAGTAGCTAATGGTCCGAACCCGCAGGTTAAAAAAAACTTGACCAGAACGAGCAGCTCCAGGTGGAGGTGGATACAGTAAAAGCTGAGGCCGTAGAATGGAAAAAAAACATGGACCGTCTGGCCTCGGAAAACGAGACTGCTCGAGCACAATTGGCTTCGGGTGAGGTCCAGCTTCGGGCTGCAAAGGAAAAGGCCTTGGTACAGGCCAAAAATATCGAGGAGCTCTAGTCTCAGTTGAGCTTGGCGCTCTCCGATCAAGAAAATCTGGCCAAGGAGCTTGAGGTGGCCAAGTCATAGGTCGTTGTGGTCAAGCCGAGGCCAATGAGAGGGTAGCCCAGCACAAGGCCGATGCCGAGGCGGCTCAGGACCAAGTGAGAAATATGGTAGAGCATACGAAGTGGAAATCTCGAAGGGAGGCCCTCGAGGGAGTTCATGCCTGGGGTTTTGACTAATTATCTTAAATCGAAAATGCCAAGGTATTCGAAGTCAAGTCCAGGAAGCTGGATTATCCCTAGGAGGAAGATTCCGAGGGGTATGAAGATTCGGGTGAGTCCGAAGGTGATGATATGTCCCCCGGCGAAGACTAGGCCACTTAGGATCCTTTTAGATATTTTTGTCTATTGCTTTTTGAGGTCGTTCGGCCTTTGTAAAATTTTGTATATGGGCTATTTGGCCCTTGTAAAAAGAATTTTGGATATGAATGTATAAGGATTTTTCCCCTTTCACAACTTTGTATTTTTCTCTTTGCTTTATTATTTGTCTTCGTAATGATCGAAATGCCTTAGCATGAAATAATTAGGTTATGCTCGAAGGTTCAAACAAACCTCGCCTTTAACATTATTCTATTTGAAGGCATCGTGGGGGTTCGGTATCACCGAAAACTTTTTTCTCAAAGTAGTTTAGATTATAGTTTCCCGAGGGTAGCCTTTAGAAGCAGTTGTAAAAAATAAATTTGAATGCCTTGTTTTTGTTATGGGTCTCGGACGGCTCCGAGCCATGTTAATATGGCCGTAGCCTTTTTAGTTCGGGTGTCGCCCAGTGGGATTGCTATTCCGAGTTATCTGGGATTGCCTAAGGTAACAGTCCCCGAGTGGGGGTGGCCGTGGCCTTTGAAATTCGGGCGTTACTCAATAGGTCTTATTCCCCCGAGGTCTAATAGCTTAGACTGTCCGAGTTTTTTTTTCAGACGGCAGTCTCCGAGTGAGAGAGTGATTGTTCAAACTTGGGTTAAGGCGACCCTTGGGCACGATACCTTAGGGGATCAGATGTAGGAAATTCCTTAAGAAATACAAGAAACAATTTTAAAGGGCAAGATGTTTGCAAGGAAGAGACTTCTTTTTATTCTTGTGCATAATAGTTATACATGTGTACATGCTTTGTGCCAGGGTTCGAGCAGTCTATGTGGGCATGGTTCATTTGACCGTTTGGCCCTTACAATGAATCCTATCAATCGAGACCCTTCAATCCTAAAGTCTCTTTCAATGCTAAAATTGATATCCGAGGGTAATGCCCCCTAGTGTTCGGGGTTGATCGAAAAGAGGCCTCGAATGATGTTGTTATCATCGTCACCGGCTCGTAAAAGGCCTTCAATTCTAAGTTAGCACGCTTTACGGTTTGCCTCATTAAAAACCTTGCTGGAAATCCATTTGGGACAAAATCGGTTCAAGGAAAAAAGAGTGCAACTCGTGCTTTCAGACCTAAAATATGGTATCATCCTTTATTGGTTACCTGCAAGCATTAGTTTAAAATGTAAATAAAAGAAAGAATGAGGTTGTACCTTAGAAATAATATCGCTTTAAGTGAGTTATATTCCAGTTGTTCAATAGTTTCTCGCTATTAATTGTTCCGAGTTTATAGGATCCTTTTCAGGTGATCTCGATAATTTGGTATCGTCCTTCCCAATTCGGCCCCAATTTCTCTTTGTTCGGGTTTTGGGTGCTCAGTGTGAACTTTCTTAATACCAAGTCCCCGGTATTGAAGTGTCGAAGGTTTTCCCTTCGATTGTAATACCTTTCGATCTGCTATTTTTGTGCGGCCAATCGGACAAGGGCGGCTTCGCGCCTTTCATATAATAGCTCAAGGCTCGTAGTCATAGCCTCGTCGTATGATTCCTATGTTGCATATCGGAATCTGATTCTTGGTTCTCCGACTACGACCGGTATCAGAGCTTCGACGCCATAAACCAAAGAAAATGGGGTAGCCCCGGTACTGGACTTCGATTTTGTACAGTATGCCCATAGGACTTCGGGTAGTATTTCATTCCTTCTTCCTTTGGCATCGTTTAACCTCTTTTTAAGGTTTTGGAGTATGGTTTTGATAGTAGATCCGGCCTGTCCATTCCCACTAGGGTGATAGGGTGTTGATATGACCCATTTGATCTTGTGGTCTAAAAGGAATTTGTTACTTTGCTTCCGATGAATTGTTTCCCATTGTCGCATACAATCTCGGCCGGCATTCCAAATCGGAATATGATGTGGTCCCAAATTAAATCGATGACTTCCTTATCCCAAGCCATCTCATATGCCTGGGCATACACCCATTTGGAAAAATCGTCAGTCATAAACAATATAAATTGAGCCTTACCGGGTGTCGATGGAAGGGGACCAACGATGTCCATTCCCCACTTCATGAACGGACATGGTGACAAAACCGAATGCAGCCACTCCCCAGGTTAATGAATCATCGGAGCGTGTCTTTGGCATTCATCACATTTTCTAATGAACGCCTTTGTGTCTTTTTCCATGTCGATCCAATAGTAATTGGATCTGTCTATTTTTCAAACCAGCGATTCGGCGCCCGAATGATTTCCACAGGTACCTTTGTGGATTTCCCTCAGAATGTACTCAGTATCCCCTGGCCCTAGACATATTATAAGTGGGCCACCGAATGTTCTTCTGAATAGGGTTCTGCCTTCGGACAAGCTAAATCGGGTTGGCTTTGTACACAAGGCCCTCGATTCTTTTGGATCCGAGGGCAGTTTACCGTTCCTGAGATATTCCACGTACTTATTCCTCCAATCCCAAGTTAGGCTCATTGAGTTGATCTCGGCGTGGCCTTCTTCCACCACCGATCTCATAAGCTTTACGACTGCTCCCGAGTTGAACTCGTCGTCTTCGACCGACGACCCCAAGTTAGCGAGGGCATCGGCCTCACTGCTTTGATCCCGAGGTACATGTTGCAAAGTCCATTCTTTGAACCGATGTAATGTCACTTGTAACTTGTCCAAGTATCTTTGCATTCATTCTTCTCTGACCTCAAATATTCCATTAACTTGGTTTACCACAAGGAGGGAGTCGCACTTGGCTTCGATCACCTCTGCCCCCGAACTTTTGTCTAGTTCAAGGCCTGCAATTATGGCCTCATATTCGGCCTCGTTGTTAGTCAATTTCACAGTCTTAATGATTGTGTAATTATATTACATGTTGGTGGCTTTAGTACGATTCCATGTCTGGACCCTTTTGCATTCGCGTCGTCGTCCGTAAAGAGGGTCCATATTCCCAAGAAAGTTTCTGAGTTAACCAATAACTCTCTTTCGACCTCGGGTATTAGAGCCGGCGTAAAGTCGGCCACAAAGTCTACAAAAATTTGAGACTTAATGGTGGTCTGAGGTCGGTATTCAATATCGTACCCACTTATTTCTACGGTCCATTTGACCAATCGGCCCGAGAGTTCGGGCTTATGCATAACGTTCCTCAACGGGTAAGTAGTTACGACACATATGGGGTGACACTGAAAGTATGGTTTTAGATTCCTATAAGTGCTTAGCAAAGCGAGCGCTAGTTTTTCTAGGTGAGGGTACCTAGTTTCGGCCTCACCTAAGGTCCTACTAACATAGTAAATTGGTAATTGCGTACCTTTCTATTCCCGAACTAGGACTCCACCTACCGCTATCTCCGACACCGCCAAGTACAAGTATAGTTGTTTGTCTGTCTTTGGTGTGTGAAGTAGTGGCGGGCTCGATAAGTACCTCTTGAGTTCCTCCAAAGCCCGTTGGAATTCCAGGGTCCACGAGAAGTTATTCCTCTTCTTCAATACTGCAAAGAATCGGTGGCTCTTATCGGATGACCTCGAAATAAATCGCCTCAGGGCGGCTATGCGCCCGGTTAACCTTTGCACGACCTTTACGTTGTCCACGACGGTGATATCTTCGATAGCTTTGATCTTATCGGGATTGATCTCGATTCCCCGATTGGATGCCATGAATTCGAGGAATTTACCCGACCCAACTCCAAACGCACATTTTTTCAGGTTCAGCTTCATATTGTATTGCTTCATTATGCTGAAAGTTTCCTGCAAGTGTTTTGAATAGTTCTCCACTCGTAGGGACTTAACTAACATGTCGTTAATGTAAACTTCCATTGATTTTCCTATTTTTTCCTCGAACATCCAATTTACTAGGCGTTGGTATGTGGCACCAACATTTTTTAAGCGGAACTGCATTACGTTATAACAGTATGTGTCGTATTTAGTGATGAAGGAATTTTTTTCCTGATCACTCGGGCTCATCCGTATTTGGTTGTACCCGGAATAGGCACCGAGAAAACTGAGGATCTCGTGGCCGGCCGTGGCATCGATCATACGGTCGATGTTGGGCAAAGGAAAAGAATTTTCGGGGCATGCCTTTTTCAAATAATTGTAATCTATACAAATTCTTAGTTTAGGGACTACCACTACATTTGATAACAAATCCGGGTATTTAACCTCCCGAATATACCCTATTTTAAGGAGTTTAGATACCTCGTCCTTGATGAAATCTTGCTTGATCTCGGACTGGGGTCTCCTCTTCTGTTTGACCGGGTGAAACTTCGGGTCCAGGCTTAGTTTGTGAGTGGTTATCTCCGGCGGGATCCCTGTCATGTAAAGGTGGGACCAAGCGAAACAATCTTCATGAGTTACAAGAAATTGAATGAGTTTTTCCCTAAGTTTGGAGCTTAACCCCATGCCAAGTATACCTTTCGATAAGTGTTCTCGCAATATGACTTGTTCCAGCTCCTCGACCGTTAATTTAGTGGCGTCGGAATCATCGAGGGCTATAAAAGATCTGGGAACCCCATCATCATCCTCACCTTCCTTTTTGTTTGTCTGAATCTGCCGAGGATGGTATCAGTAATTGCTATTTGGCCCCGTTTTTGACTATCTGGTTTGGATCCTTCGATGTTGACATTGTAGATGCCGGTATCATCTCCTCAACAGCGAACATTTCCTTTGCAGCCGGTTGTTCACCGTAGAACGTTTTGATTCCGCCAAGTGTTGGGAATTTCAGTGCATGGTGCATTGTCGAGGGCACCGCCCTCATGTTATGGATCATGGTCTTCCGAATAAAGCATTGCACACATTGTACCTCATGGCCTTCCGGCGGTGTTTACTGGTAATGTTATTTCGCCCTTAGTAGTCTCAAATGCCATGTTGAATATGTTTAGAGCTCTAACTGAAGGCACGATTTGGTCTTCTAGACCGAGCAGCTCCACGACCCTCGATCGAATGATGTTGGTCGAGCTACCTGGAACAATTAACACACATTTATCCCAAATTTTATTTACGAGTACAGATATTTTCAGTGCATCATTGTGTGGTTGTACGATCCCTTCCGCATCCTCATTGCTGAAAGATAAAGTTCCTTCCGGTATGTAGTCTCGAGTTTGTTTCTCCCTAGTGATGGATACTTTGGTGCGTTTCAACATCGCCCCCTGTGGGACATCAACCCCACCGATGATCATGTTAATGACGTGTTGGGGTTCTTCTTGTTTTGCTTGTTTGTTAGAATCCCTATTCCTGAAATGATTCTTGGCTCGGTCGCTCAAGAATTCTCGAAGGTGCCCATTGTTGAATAGTCGGGCTACTTCCTCTCTTAACTGTCGACAATCTTCTGTTACGTGACCGTGAGTGCCATTATATTTGTACATCTGGTTAGGATCTTTTTGGGTTGGATGGGATTGTAGAGGGCAAGGATATTTGGTATCTTTGATGTGCCCGAAAGCTGATACAATGGCGGCATCATCGACATTAAAGTTGTATTCCGACAACCTCGGCACTTCTTTAGACCCGATAGATCTGTTGAAGCTATTCTTGGTCATGAGTCCCCGGTTGCTCAGACCTCGGTCATTTCTCCTTTCGTTTCTCATGGAGTTCTGCCCGTACCCACTGCTTGTCCGAGCTCCATTATATGACTGATATTAATCCATGTTTGGTCTCGGTTCACGATCGATGCCTATATTGACTTTGTCAAGGGTTCTAACGGGATAAACAGACCCCAAAAGGCTCCCGAGTTATCATCTTTGACTCTTATTTTTGATTGATACCATTTATGCACGTCGGCTCAGGTAATGGCCGGGTATTCTATCAGGTTCTACTTTAGCTACTGTTAAGCCACCGAGCTTCGAATATTGAGTTCCTGAGTGAAAGCTTGAATGTCCCAGTCATCAGCAACTGGCGGTAGGTCCATTCATTCGATCTGAAACCGGGACACGAACTCTCTAAGCATCTCATTATATTTCTGTTTCACTTTGAAAAGGTCTAATTTCCTGGTCTCGGCCTTGATGGCACCGGCGTGTACTTTTACGAAAGAATCTACAAGCATAACAATGAGTCAATAGAATTAGGAGGCAAATTGTGGTACCATATCATAGCTCCCTTTGACAAGGTCTCTACAAATGTTTTCAGCAAAACGCACTCGATTTCATCGTCCTCCAAGTCTTTTCCTTTGATGGCACATGTATAAGATGTTACATGCTCATTTGGATCGGTCGTTCCGTTATACTTGGGTATCTCGGGCATACGAAATTTTTTGGGGATCGACTTCGGAGCCGCGCTCAGATGAAAAGGTTTTTGCACGAACTTCCTGGAATCCAGGCCTTTCAATATCGGAGGTGCTCTTGGGATTTGGTCTACCTTGGAATTGTAGGTTTATACCTTTTTGTTATTAGCTTCGATTTTCTTCTCCCTTTATTATATCCTTTTTGTCAGCTCCTCAAGCCTCTTTATGATCTCAGGGTTAGCCCCTGATTCGCATTCATTTGTCTTTTCTATGACCGGTTCATCCCTGCGGGTGACTTCCCGGGGCGGATTGGGCTCAACCCTGCTTGGTGCACGACTTTGGTTCTGTAACTGAGCTATCGCCGCATGTTGAGCCTGCATTATTTCGAAGATCACTCGTAGACTGATTTCGTCTCCTTCAACATTTTGTGGGTTTTGAGTTGCCGATCGGGCTCCACCACGAATGCTATTTTCGGGGTCGGTAGGCAAGTTTGCGTTGATAGCCACATGTGAATTAGCATCAATCGGATCTGCGATCGGAATTCCAACAGGATCAGTAAGTGGTACCTCGTTACATGGCGTTATGTTGTTATTTTCATCTTGATCACCGTACTCGTTGTCAACATGTAGGGGTGCTGATTGAGAATTTGACATTTTATGTTTTAGCTTGGAGTTAAAGATACTTCAAACAGAAAGTGTAAAGCAGTATGTGTTATGGAAATTTATATCAAATAACAGCTATTATCCTTAGTCCCACTGTGGGCGCCAAACTGTTTACCCTCAAAATCGGATAACAATTGAATTTGTATGTGGTTTTAAGGATACGTGACCTAACTTGATCCAAAATGAGAAATTAGATTAAAATTTAAATAAGCGATAAAAAATCTCTTAATTTGCTAGTTGCCGGCTCCTTGCCGATATGCGCCGAGATTTCCGCCGTAATATCCGCTCGGTCGCAGATATTTTGGTCTTCTGTTAGTTATTTCTGAGCTCACTCGAGGCTAAGGTCGACGCTGGACTCAACGTTCCTCAAAGGCAGGTCTTCTGACCTCGGGTTCTAGCTCGATAAGACTTGAGGTCGATCTCTAGTTCATGGTCTCCACGTTCCAAGCCTAATCTACCAAGTTGTAGTCGAGCTCGATTTCGGCCGTACACACTCTGATTGTATTTTTTTATTTTTTTTGCTTATATATAATATATGTACTACTATGTAATTGTCTATATGTTCCATGTTTTCTATGTAACTTCTGTTCTAATAACCAAATCATGATATAAAGTATCTTCAACATTTTAATTGCTTTCAGATTAATTATCTACGCTTGTTTATGCCTCTAGATATATGGTCATTCTAGATGTTGTTCTACACACATGAAAAAATATAATTAACCTTATCTTTCAATAAAATTTTAGAAATATCTAGATATGTCTTCGAGATAACCTTTTTTGCTCGAAATTATGATATTTTAAAAAATCGACTTTACTTTTTCACAATCGTGTCAAGTCACGATTTTAGAGGAAGGAGGGTATATAAACTACTTTTAAGCATCCCCTCCACAAGCCCATCCTAAAGAAAACATAGCCGAGCCATGTCAAAGAGAGATAAATAATTGAACTCGATTCCCTATTATCTTCAAAGTCAGTCGAGCAGCAAAAGTGTATATTTAATATATCTATATCTATCTATCTATCTATCTCTCTCTCTCTCTCTCTCTCTATATATATACAGCATGAAGGCCCTTAGCGAAATATCGTTCTCACGACCCAAAATCCACCTAGTCGTGATGGCACCTAACCCAGCCCGTCACATAAGCCAATTAATAACTATCCAATTTAAGGAAATTTATTGAGATAAGAAATGATAATACATAGCTTTTATACAAAAATTTTCCAATGACTGGTAGTACAAATCATGAGCTTCTAAGATTTAGAGTTTACAAAGCTGATATGAAATAAAGTACATCATCTGTTTGAAATATACATCAACAGATTTTCAATAATCTAAGGCTACCATGAACAAGAGGCAGCTACAACCGGAACGCAGATACATTTTCAAATCCAGCTCCCGTCGAACACAGCAACATCAGCATCCAATATCTGCATGCAATGTTCATAAGTGTAGTATGAGTACAACCGACCACATGTACTCAATAAGCAACAAACCTAATCTTAGATTGAAAGTAGTGACGAACTGGAACAGAGATCGGAGTCCAACACCAATTGCCAACAACAGTTCATAACAACATAATAATAATAGTACAAGAAACAAACTCAGATATAAGATGCTCAACTCGTTCACAGTTTCGGAAAAATAGGCATGCTTTTCAAGTGTATCAGTGAAATCCCAAATTCTTTTACCGAAATCACCAAAATATGAGTAGGTTTGTAAAACTGTGATTTTTTCCAAAACTTTTCAACAACAGACAAGATGTATCATTATCAAATGGCGCGAGAAAAATACATCTCTACGCCTACATGTCAATGCATATGAGACGTCATGAATGACGTGATACCGTACAACATGAGAAAAATGCATCTCTATGCATGTATGTCAAGTGTCCATATCGAATGTGATGCAACCCAGTGATAAAACTATATGCATACTCCCAGAGTATCAATTCACTCAGTCCTCCTAGTTATTCAGTCCTCACAATCACTCATTCCTCGCAGTCACTCAATCCTCCCAATCACTCGGTACTCGCACTTAGTAGGTACAGGTGCTCACTTGGGGTGTGTAGAGACTCCAGAGGGGCGCCTTCAGCCCAAGCGCTATAACAAGCCAATCATGGCATAAATCAATAAAACATGTTGCGGCGTGCAGCCCGATCCCATCATAAATCAATATCCTCACCATCAGGCCCTGAACCTCAATCAGTCATCAATCTCTCCAGTCTCTCAGGCTTACAATGTCATGAAATCAGCCCAAAATGATGATATGATGCATCAATAAATGGTAACAGAGACTGAGATATGATATGCAAATGAATATGCATGACTGACTATGCAATTGCAAGGTAAGCAAATAACTCAACAGCAGAACTGACCTCAGTGGGTCCCAACAGGCTAAGCATATAGCCTAGACATGGTTTCTAACATGAATCACAGCTCAAAAGCTCTAGTACGTAGAGATTTCATGGTTATAGATAAGATCAGGTAACTACACAGTACCATAGAAATAACGGAGTCACCATTCACTCGATGCACGCCCACACGCCCGACACCTAGCATGTGCGTCACCTCAATACCAAAACACATAACACATAAAATCAGGGTTCATTCTCTCAGCTCCAAGTTTAGAAGTGTTACGTACCTCGAACAAGTCAAATCCAATATCGAGCAAGCCAAATGATGCTACAAAAATGCCATCCCATGCATACCGACCTACGAACAGCTCGAAACTAGCCAAAAGCAACTTAAATACATCAATTAATGCCAAAGGAAACAAACCCAATCGATAAAGATCAAATCTTTAATCAAAAGCCCAAAATCGACTAAAATATCAAAACCGACCCCGCCCCTTGGAACCTGACAAAACTCACAAAATCCGACAACCCATTCAATTTCAAGTACAACCATACTAGTTTCACTCAAATTCGACTCTGAATCGACGTTCAAAACTCAAAAACTCACTCTATCAAACTTTAGGCTAAAAACCCCCCAATTTTCTATTTAAAATTCATCAACCAATTGCCAAAAAATAAAGATAGTTTCATGAAATAAAATCAAAACCAAGTGTAGAACACTTATGTCACGACCCCAATTTTTCTCTGTAGGATGTCGTGATGGCACCTAGTCTCTAAGACTAGGTAAGCCTAACAATTTACGGAATAACAGAATATAAAACTGAAACTCAAACCTCAACATTTGAAATAAATACAAACTGCGATTCAAAATAATTACAACCCTCAAAACCCAATAAAAATAAGTCACAAGCTTCTAAGAGAAATATTATGTATCTCTATACATCAGAGTCTAAAGAGAATAAGGAAAATAATATAATAAGGATAGAGGGGGACTCCGAGGTCTGCGGACGCTGGCAGATGTACCTTGAAGTCTCCACGCACAAGCTATCTCACTTGTATCTAGTCTGGTAGGAAGAACCCGAATCTGCACAAAATGATGTGCAGAAAAGTAGCATAAGTACACCCAATGGTACCTAGTAAGTGCCAAGCCTAACCTCGGTAGAGTAGTGACGAGGTCATGCCAGGGCTACTGGAAATAATAAGAAATAAGGCGAAAGATATAATAATATATAAAGAAATAACTGAGAAGTGAAAAATGAGAATTTACAGAAAAATAACAACACAATAAATAGAGGTAAACAACAGGGGTGTTTCCGAGGTACCGCCTCATAGTCCCAAAAGTAAATACACAATAGGGGAGCTCCCGAAGTACTGCCTCGTAGTCCCAAAAGTAAATATGCAACAAGGGGTACTCCCGAGGAACCGCCTCGTAGTCCCAAAAGTAAATATGCAGCAGGGGGTACTCCCGAGGAACCGCCTCGTAGTCCCAAACTTTAGTATGTATTATGTAACTTGTATTTTGGAACATCTTGATTAGTTCCTTTTTCTTCTCAATGATGGTATTAGCACCTTGTTGTGCTCATTTCATAGGGGGGAGGAAGACCAAGAAAGATATTGCCATATTTGTTATTGCTATAATAAAATTACAAGGCATTACTTTGAATATCTTTTTACAATAATTTTGTCTTTAAATTTGAATTAAAAAATTAGGTCACAATTTTATAATAAATTTACAAGGTATTGCCGTAGATATTTTTTTAACATCTTTTTGTCTCTAATTTGTAATTAAGAAACTACTGCTTAGTCGTTGGGCCCATTTAGCCCGTTGGGACCGTGGGCCCTTCCCGTTTAGCCCAGGAGCATGAGTTTGTGGGACCGGTTTCTACAATAAGCACGCTTAGTCCTAGACCATTTAGCCCGTTAATTTAAGGCTCGGGACCGCAGCCCACGAGACCAGCACGTTAGGCCCGTTTAGGGCCCATCCCGGCCCACTTGCCACCCCTAATTCGTACATAGGTCATCAAAATTCACAATAAAGTATATAAGAAATTTTACAGGGCAGTATTCTTTATTTATTGAACTAGCTGAATTGGATCAACATTTATCAATTTTAGGAACTTATATTTTCTTTTAATTTTTGTTCAATAGCTCAAACACATTATTTAATAATAATTACTTAATTTTTTAAGATCATATATTCACTTATATAGGGTACACGTGCAAAGCGCGTACCCTAAGACTAATACTATATTAAAAGCACGATGCCCCTCAACGAAATATCGTTCGCCTTTTTTATCCTTTAAAAATAGAGTTCACACTAGATAAGATAATCATTTAATTCTTCTCCTAATATTTAGGACCTAGAAATTCATTAAAATTTGGTTATTATATCTTTCTTTATTTAAACTAGGTACCTAAAGTTTAGGACTTTAAAATCAATTAAAATTTTACCTTAAATAAATATTTTAAAAAGTCAATTTAGAACATTAGTACAAAATTTATAGATGCTCATCCGAAGTAGGTTATACATGGCAATTGAAAAGTGATATCCTAATGGTACTCAAATTGTATTCATGGTCAATAAAATAATTTTTTAACATCAATAAGTAATTTTTTGAAGGATAATTTACTTCATTTGGTATTTGCAATAAATTACATTAATTTATTCTAATTATGTGGTAAAAAGAACTGTAGAAAAATAAAATTTTATTAAATTTAAATCCACAAGTAATTTGGATTTCATCATATATTAAATACATATTAGTCCAAATCATACTATGGGCTAGTATAATCGGGTCGATTATTTAAATCTAAAATAAATTGATTTAAATAAAAGTCCAATGTATTATTAGGCTAGCCCGTCAATTAGTCTTCTATCAAATGGGTTGGCCCATAAGCCTCAAGCCCAATGATCCACTAAGGTTTTCTTGGAGATTACTCCACCCCACACCTATATAAAGGGATCAGGACAAGGCTAAGACAGGCAAGTAAGCAGAAGGAAAGGCTAAAGAAGTTCTGAAGAATAGCATCAAGGTCTCCATCCTCATATGCAATCTTTGTCTGTGGTCAAATCCCAAAGGCGAACACAAATCATAAGCGGGCGGCATCAAATCTTCCGTTCGTGATAACCCAACAACAAATCTTGGTTCGTGAAGACCTTCAAATTGTTTATGAAGCACCACAATTTAAAATCCGTCAAGTTCAAGATCAAACTCTCAAGCTCTTGAACCATCGTTCTTGAGGAGAAGAATAAGAGGACTACATCAATTTAGATTTGAGATATTCTAGAGATTGTAACCCCATCACTTGAAATTGAATATAATATTTGTCGCTATATTTCTTGTCTTGATTATTATTTTTCAAGAACGAAATTTAGTTGTAACAAATTTTGGCACGCCCAATGGGACCATATCTACCTCTTATCTCTTCCCAACTCTCAACATTCAAGATAACTAAGATGGCTTTAAAGAAGATCGACTCAAAAGTTGCTGACTCCAAGTTTTCTTCTGTCGTTGAAAGTATCTTGAACGCTACTATGGGGAGTCTTGGGACAATAACCCGAAGCAAGGCGAATGTCTTGGGACAACAAGCACTCCAAGTGTCGTTTGCACCAATACTTGCTTTGAGATCTTCATCATCCGAAAAACAAAGGTCCTCTGCTAGCAAATCATAGACAGGAGATAATATTGCAGAAGTTGTGGAGAAAGCTCTTGCTCAACTTACTTTATATAATGCTAAAAGTCAGCTTACCCAACCTGGTGATGAAGTTTTAAGTGTTGGATCTACGCCAATCTCGCCACATGACATGTTCCAAACTGAGTTCAATCCATGGGAAAGTCTCAGTTATTCTTCATCATCTGCAATAATCATGGAGGCCATGATGACTAACACTTCGACAATGGAGGAACAACTCGCAAATCTGACAAAGGCGATTGATGGCTTAACAAAGTATGCTCAAGATCAAGATGTCTGTATCATAAAATTGGCAGGCATAATTGAAAGCATGATGGATATAGAATCAAGTCATGCACCTGGAAAGCTCCCTGAAGTCACCGAGAAGGCTGATCCTCCAACAAAATAAGTGTTATCTGCCAAAGAACTTCATGTCTCCTCCGAAGGATCAATTCCCGTCGAGAAATTGAAGGAATTCATTGTGAGAACTATTAAATATAAGTTTGAGGTCGCTTCAAAGTCTTCTCTCACGTACGCAAAGACGTATACTGCAAGAATCGATAGCTTAAAGAGGCCTGCTAGCTATCAACCTCCCAAATTTCAGCAGTTCGATGGCAAGGGAAATCCAAAGCAACATGTCATGCACTTTATTGAGACAAGTAACAATGCAGGGACTTATAGAGATTACCTTGTCAAGCAGTTCGTCTGCTCACTAACAGGAATGCTTTTGATTGGTACACCGACCTCGAGGCTGGATCCATTGATAGTTGGGACCAATTGGAGCAAGAGTTTCTCAATCGCTTTTATAGCACGAGGCGTATTGTGAGCATGCTGGAACTTACAAACACTTACCAATGAAAAGATGAACCAGTTATTGACTTTATCAACCGATGGAGGAATGCAAGCATTAATTGCAAAGATAGACTAAGCGAAGCTTCTGGCATAGAGATGTGCATCCAAGGAATGCATTGGGGACTTCGTTATATCTTGCAAGTAATTAAGCCTAGGACATTTGAAGAACATTCCACCCGTACTCATGATATAGAGTTAAGCATGGATTCTGTGGAAAATGAAGGGCTGCCCATCTACGAACCTCGCAAGGGAAGAGATAAGCAAGAAGTCAAGAAATGGAGCAAGTTCGTACCCAAGAATGAAAGCATAGAATCCATGAACGCCAATGCCTCTCCTTTGAAGTTTACTACCAAGGTGAGCAAGAAATAGAGTATGAAAACAACTTCCTCTCAAGACAATGCAAATCAGAAGTTGACTCTCAAAGAGATGCAAGAAAAGGAGTACCCATTTCTAGACTCTGATGTGCCTGCAATATTTGAAGAACTCCTCAAGCTTAAGCTTATTGAGCTGCTAGAAATGAAGCGGCCAGATGAAGCTGGAAAAAGCAATGACCCAAAATACTGCAAATACCATCGTCTTGTAAGTCACCCTCTTGAGAAGTGCTTTGTCTTAAAGGACAAAGTTATGGATTTGGCTCATCAAAATAAGATCGAGATTGAAGACAAAAAGGCGAGCACAAACCATGTGTTCATTGCTTTGGCTCATTTGATCCAATTGAGATATGCACCTGTGAAGGGAATAAATATGAAGAATTATTGGAGGATGACAAAGTCCGCGTTGATCAACTTGATGAAGAAGGTTGGACCCTGGTGACTCGTCGAAGACGCCATAAATTAAGTCCGCAAAAAGGATCAACAAAGCAACCTACGGGCAATAAGGTGGTAAGAATACCAAAGAAGAAAAAAATGGTTAAGAATCCAAAGAAGGTGGAGATAGAGACACACCATCACCAAAAGCTATGCCACCCGGTGACTTTGGGAGAATTCTTGCCGAGTTGGTTTCGCATCAGGATTTCTGACGATGATGACAAGGCCTGGTGTAGTAATGCTGATAAAGAAGAAGAGGAAAAGAATGAAGTCACATCAACACCATATCTATCATTGTCTAATAGTCTTATTGAGTCCTCCTTCCAAAAAGCGGGTATATGTAATGCAAAAATCACCTTCACTGAAGATGATCTCCTACTTGGTGAGACACCACACAATCGCCCTTTGTTTATGGTGGGTTATGTGCTCGAGTGGAGGATAAACAGAATCTTAAGAGATGACGGATATGCAGTTAACATTCTTCCTATTCACATAATGAAAGAACTCGACATCTCAACTGAAGAACTTTCTGAAAGCCGACTAATGATTCAAGGATTCAATCAAGGGGGACAAAGGGCCATAGGAGCTATCAAACTGGAAATCATCATGGGAGATATGCAATCAACTGCATGGATGCATGTGATTGATGCAAAGACTTCATACAATTTGTTTCTTGGCAAGCCGTGGATACCCGAGAACAAAGTTGTCCCATCAACTTACTACCAACGTTTGAAATATAATAAAGATGGAGTTGAAAAGAAGATAGTTGCTGACGACAAGCTGTTCACTGAAGCCAAGGCATACTTCGCTGATGCAAAGTTCTACTTGAAGAACCACATCGTGAAGGGAGTAAACGCTGATGACATCATGAAGGCCAAAGCTGATAATATTGTGTCCAAAAGGGATTAAGTAACTTTTTGTGAAGATAAAGTTACAATAGAAGCATACCATGTTTTGAAAGCTCACAAAATGAATGTTGCAACTGCAAGCAAGAAAATAGCTCATTTATTTCGTTAAGTCCCAAAAGTGAAGAAAGATGATGGAGAATCATCAAGCCTCCAAAAAGATGCACTAAGAGAATTAACCCTTCCTATCAAGCAGATTGATACCATTCAGTTATCTTCAAAGCTACTGGAAATGTTTGAGGCCGCTAACATGCCTCAAAATAAGGCACTCCCCACGAAACTCACAAATGAAGGTTTTGTCCGAATTCTTACATGTTCTTCGAAAAGGTTGGATATGATCCCAACGAACCATCTAAGCCAGGGAATCTCCCACCCGAAGCTACTAGAAAAGCAA
The DNA here is from genome assembly GCF_000715075.1 of Nicotiana tabacum. Classification (NCBI taxonomy): domain Eukaryota; kingdom Viridiplantae; phylum Streptophyta; class Magnoliopsida; order Solanales; family Solanaceae; genus Nicotiana; species Nicotiana tabacum. Next base: position 17,493,854 of record NC_134091.1, read on the forward strand.
ACACGATAAAGATAAGGAGCATGTGGTGAAGCAATCACGTGAGGGTCTGGGTTACAAATAACCCCCACCACTTCGCATCTCCATTAGAAGAGCAAGTAGTAATTATATCATGATGGAAGATGAACTCAATGATCCTAATAAAAGGCCTTCTGTCTTTGATCGACTTGGAGAACCAACTACAAGAACTTCTATATTTGAGAGGTTGGGGCCATTGAAAAAGAAGAAGAACAAGTCCCAAAGAAATTATGAAAAAATAAGAAGACCTTTGCCATCTAGAGTCCAAAGTATCTCCAAAGAGTGTCAAAGCCTTATCCATTCCAGAATGAGGCGACAATCAGAACTTTTGATTTCATGCGAAGAGGTACTCAAAGTGAAGACTCGCATAGTGGTCCACACTAGAGAGCGTGATGAAGATGAAGAAAGTGTAGGATCTTCATATCACATTACTGCGAATGATAAGCAATACACTTCATTTCTAAGGAAGGTCAACAAAAATTTAGGAGATGCCTCTTGGTGTGGCCATATATATTTTAATGATGGTGATCCCCAAGAAGACGAAGATGTTGAGGACGCTCCTCCAGAACTAGAAGAAGGAATTAAAATGACAGTTGATGCATTTAAAGAAGTTAATCTTGGCACCTCATAAGACTCCATGCCCACCTATGTAAGTTCCCTACTAACCACAGATGAAGAAAACACTTATGTGGAGCTACTCAAAGAATATGGAGATGTCTTTGCTTGGAGCTACAAAGAGATGCCCGGTTTAGATCCTAAAGTAGTAGTTCATCATCTCGCGGTCAAGAATGGAGCTCGTCATGTTAATCAAGCCCAAATATGCTTCAGGCCAGAATTGATCGCATCAATCGAAGCCGAGGTCAATAAACTCATCGAAGCTAGTTTCATTCGGGAGGTTAAATATCCTTCATGGATATCAAGCATTGTTACTGTGAAGAAGAAGAATGGCCAAATTTGAGTTTGTGTCAATTTTAGAGACCTCAATAATTCATGCCCTAAGGACGAATTTTCGTTCCCCATCCCAGAGATTATGATTGACGCCACCACCGGATGCGACGCGATGTCTTTCATGGATGGATCATCTGGCTACAATCAAACACGTATGGCACCAAAAGATGAAGAGCTTAGTGCATTTTGCACTCCTAACGGCATTTATTGCTACAAAGTAATGCCTTTTGTCTTGAAGAATGTCGGCGCCATATATCAAAGGGCAATGCAGAATATCTTTGACGACATCCTCCACAAGAATGTGGAATGCTATGTAGATGATTTAGTGGTGAAATCAAGAAAGGAAGGAGACCACTTGCAAGACTTAAGAATGGCGTTCGAACGACTCCGGAGATATCAACTTAGAATGAACCCGTTGAAATATGCCTTTGGAGTTACTTCTGGAAAATTCCTTGGCTTCATTGTTCAACATAGAAGGATTGAGATAGATAAAACCAAAGTTGATGCAATCTTGAAGATGCCCGAGCCCAGAAATGTACATGAGCTAAAAAGTCTATAAGGAAAATTGGAGTACCTTAGAAGATTCATCTCAAATCTAGCAGGGAAGTGCCAACCTTTTAGCCGTCTCATGAAGAAGGGTGTACTTTTTGAATGGGACCAAGCTTGTTGCAACGCATTCCAACGCATCAAATCTTACTTGATGAAACCTCCGGTTCTGGTAGCCCCTATACCAGGAAAGCCATTGATTCTATATATTGCAGCCCAAGAAAGGTTAGTTGGAGCCCTTTTGGCCAAAGAAAATGGTGAAAGTAAAGAAAATTCTCTCCACTACTAGAGTAGGATGATGACCCCAAATGAGCTGAAGTATTCTCCGATCGGAAAGTTATGTCTGGCATTAGTTTTCGCAATTCAAAAGCTGAAGCACTACTTTCAAGCTCATGTCATCCGTCTCGTCTCAAGGGAATACCCGATCAAGTTTGTTATGTCAAAACTCGTCCTCAATGATTGATTAGCAAGGTGGTACCTCAAATTTCAACAATTCGAGATTGTGTACATCCTGCAAAAAGCGGTGAAAGGACAAGCTTTGGCAGATTTCTTGGCAGATAATCCAATGGCTGATGATTGGGAGTTGACTGATGAACTACATGATGAGGATGCAATGGTCATCGAAGTGCAACTACCATGGAAAATTGTAACGACCCGATCGGTCATTTTGAGTATTACAACCCCGTTCCCCTATTTACTACTCAAATTGTGATTTATTATTGTTATTTGACTTGTCGGAGTAATTGGTTCAGGTCCGGTGAGGTTTTGGAATGATTTGGAATACTTAGTTCCAAGGTTTAGAACTTAAGTTGAAAAGGTTGACCGGATGTAGACTTATGTGTAATGACCACGGAGAATTTTTGCTAAGGAATTTTTGCTGAAAAAAGTCATTTCTGCGGCCCACTATACGGTTGCAGAATCACTCTGCGGATTGCATAATGGCCGCAGAGTGAATTAGGAGGGGGAAAGTGTGGAGGAAAGTCTGTGGCGCATTATGCTACCGCAGATCATTTCTGCGGTTAATTATACAACCGTAGAACATGTCTGCGGACCGCATAACGACCGCAGACTGAGGCAGCATTGCCCAGTTCCGGAGGCAATTTTTGCGTCCCATTATGCGGGCTGCAAGAGCATTATGCGGTCGCAGAGTGTGTTTCGGGGCTTCATTTTTCTGGTTTTCTAAACCCGACACTATTCTTATAAAACACTATTGGGGATTATTTTGAAAGGTTTCATCTGATATTTTAGAGAGAGGTGAGAGCATCTTAGAGAGAGAAAGTGAAGACCTAGTCATTTGTCCATCAATTTTTGTTCAAGGTTTGAAGATTTCACAAGGATCTTGCTAGGGCTTCAAAGAGGTATGAATTTCTAACACTAGTCTTCAATTTCGAGTTTGGGTAAAGATGGGTGATTGGGAGTATGATTCTTGGGTGTGAGAGTATTATTTATACATACACATACCAATAAGGTTTGTGAAAAGATTGTTCAGTTCAAATGGGTAAGGATTGGGTTGAAAATGGTTGAAATCTTTAAAGACTTTAATTGAAGATTTGAGGGTCGAGTTGGTGTCGGAATGTTTTAAAATTTGTATGGTTGGACTCGTGATTGGATGGGCGTTCATATTTTGTAACTTTTGTCGGGTTCCGAGACATGGGGCCCACATGCAATTTTTGAGTTAAATTTTGAATTTTATTGGAAAAATGAGTATTTCCTTATGAAATTAATTGCAATAATTAGTATTGATTGAATCGATTAATTATGGCTAGATACGAGGCTTTCGGAGACCAATTCTCGTGGAAAGGGCATAGTGGAATAAAGAATTACACGGTTTGAGGTAAGTAACAGTTCTAAATTTGGTCCTAAGGGTATGAAACCCCGGATTATGTGTTATGTGATTGGGTTTGAGGTGACGCACATGCTACGTGACGGGCATGTGGGCGTGCACCGTTGTAATTGTTACTTGATCAATTCCATGGATCTGTGTAGTTGAATAAATTGTTGTTACCGTACATATCTCCACGTATTAGGGAAATTAAAATACAAATCATGTTTAAACTATGTGTTGATACTGTTGGGACCCATAGAGGTCGTGTACATGTTGAATTATCTGTTAAATTACTATTTTGTACTCAGTCATGATTTTACTTGCATATTATATCTCAGTCTCTCTTATTCATTATTGATGCATCATATCACTGTTGTTGGGCTGTTTATCATGATTTCTGAGAGCCCGAGAGACTGGAGAGGTTGATGACTGAGTGAGGCCGAGGACCTAATTGTGAGAATATTTATGGGATCGGGCTGCACGCCGTAGCATGTTTTATTGATTTATGCCATGATTGGCTTGTTATAGCGCTTGGGCTGAAGGAGCCCCTCCGGAGTCTGTACACACCCCAGTGAGCGCAAGTACCTACTAAGTACGAGTGCCGAGTGTCGGGTGGTGAGTGATTGAGTGAAATGAGTGACTGAGAGGAAAGAGTGACTGTGAGGTTGGAGTGAATGGGAGGACTGGGTGACTGTTACTCTGAGATGATGCATTGATTCCATTATTGCTGCATTTCAGCTGTCATATATCACTGCTTTGGAAAACTCTGAAAGATATTATTTCTGTTTCAATAAAAAATTGATATGAAATTGCTGTAGAGTTATAAATGTTGAACTTGAAAGCATTCCTACCTTTTCATGTTGGAATGTACTGTATTTGGACTTAGCTGTAAAGCTCGTTACTACTTTCAATTCTTTATTTTTTATTGTTACTTGCTGAGTTGGTTGTACTCATACTACACCCTGCACTTTGTGTGCAGATCCAGGTGATCCCGGACACAGTGGGTGTTGATTCTTTCACACAATAGATTTTTCGGAGATTCATAGGTAGCTGCCATGTTTCGCAGACCTTGTCTGTCATTCCCTATCCTTTTGTTTATTGTATTTGGTCTCGGATTATTATAGACTGTATTTTACAGACTTGTAATGTATAGATGCCCATGTACTCAGTGACACCGGGTTTTGGGAGTCTATTTATATTCAGTATTTATGGTATTTTCTCTAAAACTTAATTATTATGTTTTCAGTATTTAAAAGAAATTGTGGATTATTGATATTGTCAGCTTCCCTAGTATTGAAATAGGTGCCACCACGATAGGTTAGTATTTTGGGTCGTGATAAAAATGTAATTTGATGGTGCCACACATCGTGAAGGAGCTGGTGCAGGTGTTGTGTTTGTCACTTCTTAAGGAGAAGTCTTGCCATATTCCTTCACCTTAACACAACATTGCACCAACAACGTTGCAGAATATCAAGCACTGATACTTGGGCTTGAGATGGCCGTTGATATGAGACAACTCCAATTACATATTTTTGGAGACTTTGAGTTAGTGATCAATCAATTGTTAGGTAGCCACGAGGTCAAAAAGCCAGAATTACGTCCTTATCATGATTATGCGCAGAAATTGATTGGATGGCTTGGCAATGTAACTCTTCAACATGTGCCAAGGAAGGAAAATAAGAAAGCTGGCGCCTTAGCTGCTCTAGCTTCGACATTGACTCTGCCCGGCCAGACACAAATCACTATCTTCCAAAAATGGATAGTACCACTAGATGAGAACGAGGATGAAGAAAGTAAGCTCAAGCATTTGGTAGCCTTCATTGGAGCTGAGAAGGTTGATTGGCGACAAACCACGATCGACTACTTATGTTATGGGATACTTCCAGAAGATCCAAGGAGAAAGACCGAAATTGGTCGGCGTGCCCCTCGCTTCCTTTACTACAAAGAAACTTTGTATCGAAGATCATTTGAGGGAGTTCTCTTCCGTTGTTTAGTAGAAGGTGAAGCAACTCAAGCTCTGCAAGAGGCACACTTTGGAGTTTGTGGATCAAATCAATATGGGCCGAAGCTCCACTTCCACATTAAGAGGATGGGTTACTACTGGCCGACAATGGTGAAAGATTGCTTAGATTATGCTTGAAGATGCAAGGCTTGCCAATTTCACGCAAATTTTATACACCAACCACCTGAAATGTTACACCCTACTATTGCATCTTGTCCATTGACGCTTGGGGATTAGATGTTGTTGGACCACTTCCAAAATCTTCTAGAGGACATCTATACATCTTGGCTACAACTTATTACTTCCCAAAATGGGCCGAGGCCGTCGCTCTCAAGGAAGTGAAGAAAGAGAATGTTGCAAACTTCATTCGATTGAACATCATATATCGTTTCGGCATTCCTAGTTATAAAATAACAGATAATGGCAAATTGTTCGATAACAAATTGATGACCAAGATCTGTGAACTTTTTGGCTTCAAGCAACATAATTCGTCAATGTATTATGTTGCTGCAAATGGACTAGTCGAATCATTTAACAAGACACTTTGCAACTTGTTAAAGAAGGTCGTCTCCAAGTCTAAAAGAGATTAGCATGACAAAATGGAAGAAGCTTTGTGGGCATATCGTATGACTCATCGCACACCGACACAAACAATTCCTTATTCTCTTGTTTATGGAGTCGAAGCAGTTCTTCCTCTTGAGCGTCAAATACCATCCTGGCGACTCGCTGTCCAAGAAGGTCTTACTGAAGAAGAAAACGCCCGTATGCGCCTTGAAGAACAAGAGTCCCTTGATGAAAAAAGGCTAGAAGCCCAACAAAGTCTTGAATGTTATCAAGCTCGTCTTTCTCGTGCTTTTAACAAAAAGGTTCGCTTGAGGTCCTTCCAAGTTGGCAATCAAGTTCTTGCAGTAAGAAGACCTATTATCACCTCTTGAAAATCCGAGGGCAAATTCACTTCAAAATGGGATGGTCCATATGTTGTGCAAGAAGCCTATTCAAGTGGAGCTTACAAGTTAGTTGATGCAGATGGCATGAGAATTGGCCATATCAATGGGAAAGTTTTGAAGAGGTATTATCCTTGAAGAATAAACGATCCTTAACGCACGAGTCTAACCTGCATGTTGCTATACTCCTGGCCCGCATGAGCCTAAATTGTGAACGGCGCCAAAACAAAAAGTAGTTTGCTTGGTTGAAAACCTCGAAAGGGGCGACCTAGGAAAAAGTTAGGATATAAAAAAAATTCTAGGTTAAAAACCTTGAAAGAAGCGGCCTAGGCAAGACAAAATCCGCTAGGTTGAAAACCTCGAAAGAGGCGGCCTAGGAAAAAGTTAGGACATAAAAATATTAAATTTTTTTATAAAAATTCACTTATTTTGAACTACGTCATGACTTGATCCTCTTCACCGAGGTACGTATGCAGCTTAGAGTTTCATTCTAAATTCAGTCGCATAAGCTTTAAAAAAAATGTGTTTAAACGTGACATGATCATTAAAATTCGAGCTGAAGCATCATGTTGATTACTCAAATAGGCGCATACTGCAGAAAGAAAGAAGGCAATTTGTGTCGAGCCAGATTGGACATTTCATTGCTTCAATGCTACAAGGATCTGATACATTATTGTCAATAGACTAAAAGGATGAAAATATTTGTACTTCATCCTATACGAATAATCTAAGTCATAAAAGCAATTGACGCGAAAGATTGTCGCTATCTTGTCTTGAATGTCTTTCCAAGTTCGCTTCATTTCTTCAAAATATGATGCTACCATAAAGCTTTACTTAGTTGAATCTAATGTGAACTTTTCTCCCATTATGTGGCCTAACTGTAAAATTTCTAATTTGGGTTCTGAAGGGTCAAGCAATACATGATCTGGAACTTTGACTAATCCAGAAGGTCTTATACCGCAAAGACTTCTATATGCATGTGAATATGAAAGTTCATTGCAGTTGTGCCGATTTCGCAAATTTTCTGTTGGTAGACCAAAAAACAAGTTCTTCCATGAAATTCATATGTACTTCAAATCTCTGATTTACTTTCTAACAGCACAAACGGATTGCAATTCCGACACACCAAGCTCAAGATACGATTTTTTTCACTGAAAGTACGCGAATCTGAAAGTTTACTGCAGTTAGGTTGAGTTCAGAAATTTTCTGTTGACACCCATAAAATTTATACAAGTTCTAGATCTCTGAGTCTACTTTCTTACACAGCAAACGGATTGTAATTCAGATACTCCTAGCTCAAGATATAATTATTTTTCGCTGAAGGTACGCAAATCTAAAAGTTCACTGCAGTTAAGTCGAAGTCGTGAATTTTTTGTTACTTCATGTCTCTGAGTTTTCTTTCTAATGATGCAAACGGATTATAATTCCGACACTCCTAACTCAAGATATGACTTTCTTTAACAAGCACACAAGACATGTGCTTAAATTTAAGAAAGAAATAATTGGGAGTAGCGGAGGGAATCCAGGTCTCAAAGAGTGATATCACATACTAAAAATAAAGATACTTTTATTTCTCCAAGAAATAAGTACTCCATTACATGATATTAGTTAAAAATAAAAAATAAAAATCGTAAGTCGAGAATCCTAAGAAAAAAAAAACTCTAAAATCATGGAAATGGTTTGAAGCTAAGTATTTGTTGGTGGCTTGTCTCGACTGCCCCTTTTAGGAGGGATAATTTCTCTGCTTCAGCATCAGATAATGGATGATTGGCTTCAATGGTATAAATCTCCCCTTCGGTAATGTCAATGTTCTATTGACTTTTAGCCAACTTCACTTGTTGTTTATCCAAGAGCGTGACGATTTTCTTCTTTCTGGAGGCCAAGGCAGCTAGTTGTTGTTCAACACTCGTAAGATTGTCTTGAAGTTTCTCTACAGACTCGCTCACTTTTTTATATTCCTGTTTTGCATCATCGAGGCGTCATCGTGCATCAGAAAGTGACTCTTGGTGAAATTATTTAGTCATCTTGGATGATCTTAAAGCATCGTAATCTGCGTACGTCTTGAAGAAAGCCTCAACAAGAACCTCTAAAGTATAAGTATCAATAATATTTTCTTTCTTAATTTCCTCAAGAGTCAAAGTGGTACTTTCCTCCAACTTTGTGAAGCTATCCAGAGAATCAAGAGAGAACTCTTCGATCCATTCACACAAGGTACGCTACATCATGTTAACAAAAGAAAGTTTAATACGAAAAATAGTCTCTTGTGGTTTGAAGTTTGAAGCATCAAGATGCAACGGCCATGGAGTAGGCTCGAAGGCTTTATGACATTTTGCTCGACTTGCGGCAGCCTCCATCTTACTCATCATGGCTGGCTTGAAAATCATAACATCTTCCAGAAGAACGAGGTGCGACTCTTTGGGTAGACTCAAATCTGTCAATGGAGCGTTGTTTGCAGCATGATGTTCAACACCATCAAATAAAGTGTGAGGACTTATTGCGGCCACACCGAGGGAATTTGGGCTTGTAACATAGTCTTCCACCATGTTGTCACCAAGTACATCATCATACAACTCATGGATGCCCAACTGCAATTAAAAAATAATAATAATAACTTTGGAGTTAAAAAAATAAAAGGAGTAAATTTGAAGGAAATAATATTTACTTGTTTCTCCAGTTCAGAAAACAGCATCTTTGAGCTAGGGTCACCCTCTAAGAAAAATCCAATATCGATACTAAGAGCATCCAAGTCAGCAAACTCACTATGGCTCGTGTCCTTAGCCTTCTTCTTTGAATGATTCAAATGTATGTCGTGACTAACATCACTCTCGTTCAAACTGGAAGTCACACTAACATTCACAATCTCATTGGGCAAAGCAGAAGCTTGAGTCCTTTCCTCGTTTGTTGGCACGACATTGGTTGTCTTCGCAACATCTTTGTTTGGTGAAGTAGAAGGCTCTTTCCTTTTGCAAGGATTGTTTGTCACCTTCACAGTGGCAGTAGTTGTCTTGGAAGTCAACAAAATATGTTTAGCTCCTTTGTCCACATGGGCATACCCGCCCGTCGAAGGGGTAGACTTGGATACGACCTTGGTGCTTGGCGAAGGATCTTTCGATCTTATCTTGGAAATAGAAGACCCTTCGTGAGTGTTCTTTAGACGTTGATCATCTTTGGAGGATAAAGGAATATCATATTTCCTTGAAACTTTCAAAATGATGTGAGTACTTTGTCGGGAAGAGTGCACTCGACGAGCTGACCACCAATCTACATACTCACGAGTCATTAGAGGCCCCTCTTCTGATACAGGCGTAGGGACAATAATCTTTGACTAACCTCAAAGACGAAAACATGAGTCCTAGAATTGCACTAGCATTTTCAGTGAGCCGTCATAAGGTCGTTCTATGAGGTTGCCAGGAACATCTTGACAAAAGACGAATTGACGACTAAACCTATGGGGGCTATAAGATTCTACAACATGAATGCCATCATGCCTAAGGGTGATGAAGCTTGAGCGAATTCAATTGTTCGTCACTCCAAGAATTCGATTGTTCGTCATGATCGGTAAGATGCAATTCCCTCGTAGAATAGCCAAATGGTGAAGTTGTCGCACACTAACTTGTTGAAATAGCTCACGGGCATTACTAAGGTCAAAATGCTTGGCCATCTTCTCGCCAGAAACCTTGCACATTTGCGGACCTCGTTGTTGACTTTTAACACGATAGTAGGTGTCGAAATATGCTCCTATCCATCCATTTACTTAATGAATAGAAAAGAGTGCTTTGTAGGAGCCCAAATCTTAAGAAGTGGAGACCTCCTTCAAGCCATGATAGATACTTGCAAGGACTAGAACCGCCAAGGAAAACTTCTCTCCAGGAGCCATCAAACTCGTGAATTGAATACATTAGCACGAATGTAATCGATATTCTTGTTGGGGAACACAAATTTGCAAAGCCAGCATGCAAGGAAAGCCGCCAAATAAGTCTCAGCTCTAAGTGACTCCTCCACGCCAAGCTCAATAAAGGGGGCATTCTCCTCATCGGTTCGTGGTAGGAAGCTCGCGTCAATACTTTTAAAAGGATTATGATTCAACTTCGGCCTTGTAGTACGATTCATTGATGACTATTGTGGAGGTTTGGCATACCTACTCGGACCTCAAAACAAAAACTACACCCAATCACGAATGGAGACCTTGTGGACATCATCCTTCATGAGTTTTAGAACGCCGAGAATAGGTGCAGACAACTTCTTGGGAGGAAAGGTTTTCCTTGATCGTCCGTTTATGTCAACTCCTTAGCCGAGGGGATAACTTCGTCATAGAAGGACCCATGCAGCGGAAGGCCTCTGATTGCTCACAAGTCACACAAGGAGATGGAGAGTTCACCAATAGAGGTAGAAATTGTGTTGGTAGATGGATGCCAAAGCTGACAAAAGGCACGGAAGACAATCTCATTGTAGTCATATGTGAACAACGAAGCAAAGATGGCATCATAGGCCTTGATTCCATCCAGAGTCAACTTGTTGCGGGGAAGAACATCTTCTACCCACTCCTAATATTTGGACAAATAGCGAACTTCACCAAAGCCGGAAGGACGAACACTCCAAGTGGCGAGACGTCCATCATGATCACGATGAGGAGGACTAGCAGACGCGACCTTCTGATGGGTTGAGGACTTCAAAAGTAGGACCTTCATGTTGGTTGCTTTGCCTGAAAATCTGTCCAATACATCCTTCGTCTCTCTATTCGACCATTCTGCAAGATCAAGGGAGGCATCAAGCGGCTTTCTAGCAAGCGAGAAAGAACCTATCACCGAAGGATGAACTTTTAAAGCGAGAACTTGGGCGCACGGATTCTTCTTGTCACTAATAATCTCAAGGTGTTGGTATGGTGTATCGTGGTCGATAATATGAATCCTTGCTGATGGAATTCACAGTCTTATGTGCTGTTCCGAGAGTCTGCAAAAAGAAAAAGGAAGAATCTATGAAAACCAGCAAAACAAAAAAGGGCAGCATGTCACAATATATTACCTAATTTTGATAAAATATCCGGGAAGATATCGGGATATTCTGATTATAATATTTACCTATGTTGTAGCTCCAGAAGTCTATTATCTATAGCCATGAACCGCTCATGATTTTGATGCTCCTACGCCAAAATATGATATTTTTGGTGAAGATGCGCAAAGCTGAAATACCAAACGCGACAGAACTTGAAACCAAGTAAAGAAGTTCACATTGGACAGTACAAAGCAAATTTAACCTCAATTTTGAACATGCCTTGCCTCTAAGTGTCTACCTTTTGGAGGATCAAACGGATTGAGTTTTGGAAACTCCTACGACAAGATATGATATTGTTTCCCAATAGACGTGCAAAGCTGATAATTATTGGCAGCAGCTGCAGCAAAAAATAAAACGTTAGTCTGCTCTCAGGAGAATCGAGCGACGGGATTGCGTAATGCCAACTATTGAAAAGTACCTACTAAGACCAACCAAAAGGTGGTAGTGCTGATTTCATCAAAAGTGTAGGATTGCTGCTATGACAATGATACAAGGAGAAAGTGGCCAATTTATAGGAACCAGCAAGGTAGAAATTAAGGAAATTCTTGGTGTTCAAGCGACTGACGTGCAAATAAGGAAATATCATGTCCGATATGTACATGAATAGGTTTGAAACTAGGAAACCAAAGAAGAAAAGGAAAATTATTCCTGGCCCAAATATTTTTTACGAGAAAGTGAGGAATGCCTTTTTTTAAATTTTTATGTTCCAATTAATAGGAGGAAACAACGAGTAAGGAAAATATATTATTGTAGCAGCTAAATTGGAAGAGCACAAGTTGTGAGAGTTTTCTTTGAGTAAATGTTCCAAGCGCATCAAAGTAAAGCATATCTTTTGAACCGGAATTCAAGTGAATAAACCAAAGGTTTCTCGTAAATCTAACAGTTTAAATTTTAATTTGTCCGGGTGGATGGGTTTGACTTAGTTCAATATGAACTTAGTTATTCTTTAATTAAGTTGATACTACATAATAAAGGCCACCAAATTTGTTTTCTCACTAGAGAAGGGGAATTAAGCTACAAGAGCCAAGCTTGCTATTAGGGGTCGTTTTTGGCTCACTTTGAACAAGTAAAAGAGTTGTCAATTCCAATCATTGATGAAGTCAAGTCGTTGTTCGGAAATAGAACATGTAAACAATTATTAATGCAGTATCTTACAAAATGATGGGGAAAATATTGTCGTCATCACCGGTACTTCAAATTCGCCATTCATTTCGGCAAGCCTACATCTCGACAAATCTTGAAGCAAGGGGCATTTGTAGACAAATAAATTTTTATTAAATTTAAATCCACAAGTAATTTGGATTTCATCATATGGGCTAGTAAAATCGGGTCGATTATTTAAATCTAAAATGAATTGATTTAAATAAAAGTCCAATGTATTATTAGACTAGCCCGTCAATTGGTCTTCTATCAAATGGGTCGGCCCATAAGCCTCAAGCCCAATGATCCACTAGGATTTTCTTGGAGATTACTCCACCCCAGACCTATATAAAGGGTTCAAAGGAGAAAGCTAAGATAGGCAAGTAAACAGAAGGAAAGGCTAAAGAAGCTCTGAAGAATAGCATCAAGGTCTCGATCCACATCTGCAATCTTCATCTATAGTAAAATCCCAAAGGAGAACACAAATCATAAGTGGACGGCATCAAATCTTCCGTTCGTGATAACCCAACAACAAATTCTAATTCATGAAGACCTTCAAATTATTCGTGATGCACCACAAATCTAAAATACGTCATGATCAAGTTCATGCTCTCAAGCTCTTGAGCCATCATTTGTGAGGAGAAGAATAAGAGGATTACATCTATTTAGATTCGAGATATTCTAGAGATTGTAACCCCATCACTTGAAATTGAATATAATATTTGTCGCTATATTTTTTGTCTTGATTATTATTTTTCAGGTACGAAATTTAGTTGTTACAAGAACATGAATGAGTAATTTTTTGAAGAAGAATTTATTTCATTTAGTATTTGGAATAAATTACATTAATTTATTCTAATTATGTGGTAAAGAGTGTGGGACTAAAGTTGAAAACTACTAAATATATAGTAAAATAATGTTTCACTTTTTAAAAGAAAACAATTGTCTTCTTCAATTAGTCTAGACTATTATAAAATCTTAAAACTTCAACGCAAAATTGATCAATTTTTTATTATTTAAAAATAAATTTTATATTGGACAAATTTATTATTTAATTAATATTTTTTAATAGTTAGGACGTTGAAATTAACTAATGTTTTGCCAATTAAATGTTTTACTTATTTGAACTATATAGGAGCTCCTAATATTTAGGAATGTCATCCTAGTAAAATTATTTATATAAGTCGAGTAAGTCCATTTTCACAAGATTCATAATTTTAGGAAATTGTTATTTCACTTAGAATAATAATATTCTAGGTGACATTAGAAGTATTCCACTTTATGATGCCAAGAGACGAAATATTAAAGAAAACTGTACAAAAATCATACTCAAGAGTTCACGATTATTTTCAGATTACTAAAATTTTAAAGATTTAAGGTTGATAATGTTAAAAATGTTAGCTATTTCAAGCTAATATTTTTTTAGAAAAATAATAATAAAATATTTTTCAAACTTTTGTCATAGAGTTTCGTAATTTCTCATAGTGTCGATATGTAGCTATTGATATTACCCATCACTGTTGAGCTAAAGGAAGTAACAATGTTTATTAGCATGGATAATCCCTTTATCATGATAATGATCGAATCTACATAGAAAAGATGGCATGAGAACCTAAATCTATCCCTAACAAAGGTCCAAAGATTTACATTCATCTATTTTTCCTTCAGTAGTTTGATTTTGTTTTTGTAATTGTTGTTTAATAATTCAGACGCTTTTGTGAATAATATCTATAATTTTTATAAAATTTACATTTATTGTTATTTCGGCTGAGCAATATCGGATGACACAAATTGGTTGAAGGTATTCAACCAAGGGGTGTGAACCGACATTCCTTCGCCGGAAAATTACATTGTATTACTAGATAAATTTTTCTGTTTTATGTATATTTATTATACGTTGATTCTCCTAAACTTTTCAGTAAATCTATTTTTTAATATATTGGCACCCCTTAATGAAATTTCTAGCTCTGCCACTTATTTATCATAACGGCAAAAAGTTGAAAAATTAGTTAGGATTGCAGTATCCCTTGGTAGCTTAAAACTTACTACTAGTAGGAAAACTAGTTTGTATGTAGTTCTCTCTCGTTATGCTTGTTCTGCTCATCTTATATGTTAACCGCATTCAATTTAGATGTTCATGATTATTCTGTTAAAAAATGGTATATTTCTAAAATTGGAAATAATTCAACTTTAAACTATTCATTTTACCCTTAATGAGAATCTTTTATAACCACACAAATATTATGGCCCCACAAAGCTTTTACCCCTTAAATTTTTAAGACTATAAGTATTAAAAGTCTTTTTTTTTCTTAAACTCTATGTCGAGTCAAACTAACTCATCTAAATGAAAACGAAAGCATGTATTGTTTACATTTTGCCTTTCCAACCGATCATGACCCCTTTATTTCATCTCAAAGAGACTTCTTTTCCCTATGTCTATAACTGATAGTATCATAATGATGACGTCATTAGGCTTGTGTATTTTGGCCGGTAAAAGGACATACGTGTCACTTTTTCTATAGAAAATTCTCGATTATTGTGCCTTTTTGGTCCAACAGGTGTCATTACATGAACATAACACTCCGTGTTACACATTGCAAAGAATCGGAACCAAGAATTTTCATTTAGCTAGTCGGAATAATTAGTCAAAACCTATGAGTCCGATATTAAGAGTATAGTGTAACGACCTGACCAGTCGTATAAAGAATTGTAACCCCATTTTCCTATTTACTGTTCATTATGTACTTTATAGCTGTATTGTGACTTGTTGGGGTAGTTAGTTATGGTCCGATGAGATTTTGAAATAAATTGAGACACTTAGTGGGCGTTTGGACATAAGAATTATAAAATTTCAAAATAAGGGAAAAAATTTTTTAAGTGAAAATAGTATTTGAAATTTAGAGCTGTGTTTGGACATGAATATAATTTTGGATTATTTTTGAAGTTTTGTGAGTGATTTGAGTGAAAATTTTAAAAAACAGCTTTTTGGAGTTTTTCAAATTTTTAAAAATTTCCAAAATGCTTATTCAAATTGGAAATTTTATGAACAAACGGTGATTTCGAAAAAAATGGAATTTGTTTGGGAAAAAAGGGGAAAATTTCTTATGTCCAAACGGATACTTAGTCTCCAAAATAAAAATTTAAGTTGAAAAGGTCGATCGGATATTGACTTATGTGTAAACGACCCCAAATAGAGTTTTGTTGATTTCAATAGCTCCATATGGTGATTTTGTACTTGGGAGCGTGTCCGAAAAATTATTTGGAAGTCCGCAGCTAAATTAGGCTTGAAATGGCTAAAAATAGAAATTTAAGTTTGGATGTTTGACCGAAAAATTGACTATTTGATATCGGAGTCAGAATCCAGTTCTGAAAATTTTCATGGCTCCGTTATGCCATTTATGACTGGTGCGCAAAATTTGAGGTCAATCGGACTTGATTTGATAGGTTTTGGCATAGAATGTAGAAGTTTGAAATTCTTAAGTTTCATTAAGTTTGAATTGGGGTATGATTTTTAATTTTAGCATTATTTGATGTGATTTGAGGTTTCGACTAAGTCCGTATGATGTTTTAGGACTTGTTGATATGATTGGTTGAGGTCCCGAGGGCCTCGGCCGTAATTCGGATCATGTTCGGCGCATTTCGGAAACATGAAATTGTTGAACCTGCTACTACTAGTTTCCTTCTTCGCGTTCGCGAGGGAGGTCTCGCGTTCGCGAAAAGTACCTGGAAGCCAGCGGAGTTTTGTTATTCGCGTTCGCGAAGGCCTGGACTCATCATGCACCGCGTTCGCGAAGAGAAACAAGAGGCAATTAGGACCCCACACATTTGGTTTTTGCATTCGCGATGGGCGTCCCGCGTTTGTGAAGCTTAAGATCTGATAGGCATCGCGTTCGCGAAGAAGAAATTTTGGCAGGCACATTTTTATGCTTCCCGAACGCGAGGCAAGGGCCGCGTTCGCGAAAAAGAAACCACTGGACAGAAACTTTAAATTCTGACCATTTTTGACAAATTGGAGCTCAGGAAGAGGCGATTTTCGAGAGATTTTCAAGAAAAACGACGAGGTAAGTGTTCTTAACTCAATATTGGTCAAATTACCCGAAGTCATGGTTGTTTTTAACATTTAATTGAGGATTTAAGTTGGAAGATTTAGAAAACCCTCTTGCTTTAAATTGAAGATTTGAGGGTTGAGTAGATGTCAGATTTTAGTAAAATTTATATGGTTGGATTCGTGGTTGAATGGACGTTCGTATTTTATAAATTTTGTTGGGTTCCGAGACGTGGGACCCACGGGCGATGTTTGGGTTAAATTTCGGATTTTGTTAAAAAATTTGTATTTTCATATGGAAATTATTCCTATAATTTGTATTGATTGAATCGAATTAATTATGACTAGATTCGAGCCGATCGGAGTCAGAAAATCGAGAAAACGGCATACTACTTGACTGATTGAGCGTGGTTTGAGGTAAGTGACTTGTCTAACCTTGTGTGAGGGAAATTCCCCTTAGGATCGGTATTGATAAAAAAAATTTGATATGTTGAAAGTCGTGTACACAAGGTGACGAGTGTGTACACGGGCTAAATGTGGAAGATTATGTCATTAAATTTTGTGGATCACTGTTGCATATTAATTAAATTATTTTATTCTATTATATTCATCATCATTATTATATTTTCGTATTTTAAATTTGCCTGACCTGTTCCTGCTAAGTGTTTTACATGTTTAGTTGAAACTTTGTTTCTTTTGTTCTGTGCATTATTTGAAGGTTGGATTTCTTAATTTAAATATTATTAAAATAAATTATTTTACATTTAAAAATTTGATATTAAGGCAAGGTGTTTAATTTGTGAAATATTATATTTGCTGAGTTATTCATTCCTGAATATTTTGAGAGATTTTGTACTCATTCTGATTGAGCCGCGAGCTCCTTATTGTGGAACATATTCTTGTTGTTGATTTATTTTGACAAGTTGAAATATTTGGGCACTTGAGGTATAAATTATGATATATCGTGATATTGATACACATGCGGTGGTATAAGGTCTGGGTGTTGAAACGCATGCGGTGAGATATGGGTGGCTTTATATGCGTGGCTAGTAGGAGAACTATTAGAAGTCATGCGGTGTGATAAGGGTGGCTAAAATGCGGGATGCTATTTCAGGAAAAATGTTTTCTTTAAAATTTAATATTAAGGCTCCCGCAGTGATATAAGGAAATGAGATATTGTGAATTTATTTATAATTTGGGACTACGAGGCGGTACCTCGGGAGTGCCCTTGTTGATAATTCTTTATGGTTGCATTTGTATTTGGTTATTTTGGCGATTTCTTTAAAGTCGTAAATCTCTGTTTTCTTTCTGTGAGGTATTATTTGTCCTTATTCTGTGAAGTTAAATTGTGACATACCACATACTTGATTCATTTCCATTGTTATTTTGTTATTATTATATTGTTAAACTTTTCACTTGTCTTTTATTATTCCAGTAGGGCCTGACCTGACCTCGCCACTACTCTACCGAGGTTAGACTTGGCACTTATTGGGTATTGCTGTGGTTTACTGTTTTTTGGGCAAATTATACTACTAGGCATTCCTAGTAGCCATTTTATTAATAATAAAAGAAAAAAAATCACAACGGAAAAGTACAAGTAAGGAGGCTAGCTGCAATACTGTTGCCTCTATACCTTGACTATATAATCACTCCTCTGCGCCTCCATTGCCTTAAGATGGAAGCCTCATGTAGAGGATCATGGTGTAGCTGCCAGCAAAAGTCTCACGAGGGCATATAATCTCATAGCTGCTTGGATCTTCCCAAAGGCATAGGAATATAGCACACATATACTGTGCTAGACCTTACCTTACAAATGCTATTGAGGCATAATAAACCTCATCTACTAGCAAGCATGAAGAAAATACGAATTGGAATGAACTAAGTACTCTATGATCATCACAAAGTTTATAACATACTCTATGATGATATTAAAAATGATGATACTTAAAAAATGATAAAATAAAACAAGGTAAAAATTTGAGTGTTGCCCCCCTTTCTTCAACCTTGTGCACTCTTCAATTTGTAGCTCAGTGGCTTCTTCTTCCACTGTCTTCAAATATTATTCAAGCTTTATCATTTCTTTTTTGATTTATTTGACCTTGTGGAGGTGGTAGGGACACTCGCCTTTAGCTTTGCAGTTCTCATTGGTTGTTTCCTAATGACAAACTCTGGTGTTGCTTTGCCATCCCAACTATATTGCCTTTCATGTGCCTTCTTTTTTATTTTGTTTGATCCACTTCTCATATGTCTAGGTGAAAGATCTCCCTCCCTAGCTACATTTTGAAGGAGTCATTTGGTAGTTCTTCCTCTTCCCCTTCTTCATAAAAATCTTGATCCGTTTCCATCCCAAACGCGTCACTATGATTGTATCCGGACATCACTAATGTACCTTGATCATTCCTCAGATTATCGAGAGTTCTCAATGTATACATATCATGCGTAACAAGATCAT
Organism: Nicotiana tabacum; assembly: GCF_000715075.1. NCBI lineage: Eukaryota > Viridiplantae > Streptophyta > Magnoliopsida > Solanales > Solanaceae > Nicotiana > Nicotiana tabacum. The sequence goes on from NC_134091.1 coordinate 17,512,823, forward strand.
GGAGGATATTGGTAGGTGTCAAGTTGAATTTTGTAGTCAATGCAAGCGTACTTCTAGTAGTTCTTCCAGTAGCTACTGTCTTGTGCATTTCTTTAGTATGCAAAGAAATTCTAGTGCCATTCATGTTTGCTGTTAGCTGCTACCCTGCTGGAATTGAGGACTTGTTGATCTGCTCAGTACTATGCTGAATAGTCGAAACAATTGCTTCATTTTGCTTATGTCCAGTTGGGACAAATGCAGCAGCGTTTGGACTTAAACCTTTCTCGGTTCCTAAAACAGTAGCAGATTTAGTGGACTGTTCATCGTGCCTCCCAATTGCTTCATGGTGCATATGCTACTCCTTCTTCTTCTTCCGTGTTGCTGCCCTGGAGATTGGTATATTGGAATTTTGTGCATTGGAAGGATTATCAATCGACGCATAACTATCCATCGACTCAACCTCATTCCCTTCCTCCTCCTCAACCTGATCTACCCAGCTTTTGGATACATGTTCATCTTCATCCTCCTCATATTTCTTATCAGAATCATACTCCTCTTCATCCTCTTCTCTTTGGTCAGCCCTAGTATTATGCCTACACATATCTGCATTCTCTATCTCATTTGAATTCTAGGAAATTACCACATTTGTGGATGTTTGAGAGAGCGAAGCCAAACATTTGTTTGCTTGTTTGTTATTGCCCGTTGATAGTAGTTGATGTGTGTACTCATACTATGCTTATGCACATCTTTTTGTGCAGATCCAGTTACTTCCTATCAGACCAGGCATCAGTGAATTAGCCGTACGCGGAGACTTCGAGGTATATCTGCCAGCATTCGCAAACTTCGAAGTCTCATTCTATCTTATTATGTTGTCTTCCATATTTTCTTTAGATTATGATGTATAGAGACATTGAGGACAAATTCTTAGAAGCTTGTGACTTATTTCCACCGGGTTTTGGGAGTTGTAATTATTTAAATTGTAGTTTCATTTATTTGAGGTTTCTATTATGTTATTTCGCATTGATAGGCTTACCTAGCCTTAGAGATTAGGTACCATCACGACATCCTACAGAGGGAATTTGGGGTCGTGACAAGTTGGTATCAGAGCTCTACGTTCATAGGTGTTATGAGTCACAAGCAGGTTTAGTAGACTCTCACGGATCGGTACGGAGACGTATGTACTTATCTTTGGGAGGCTACGGAACTGTTAAGAAATGTTCACTTCTTTGATTCCTTATCGTGCACATTTGTTGACTTTAAAATTCTAAACCCTTGTCTTTCTATTCTCTCGCAGATGGTGAGAACACGTACAACTGGATCCGATGATCAGACACCCACGCCCCATGTTAGAGCCGCAAGAGGTCAGGGCCGGGCCAGAGGTCGAGCCAGAGGTCGGGGCCGGGCCAGAGGCCGAGCCAGAGGCCTGGAAAGACCACGTGGTACAGCTAGAGCACATACACGAGCTGCTGCAGTAGAGCCACCAGTAGCTCTAGTTGGAGAGCAAGCACCTGAGTCGCCTGTTACTACCCCTGCACTTCAGTAGACTTTTGCCCTATTTTTGAGCATGTTTGGTACTCTAGCTCAGGCAGGATTGATTCCACTTGCTCCTGCCACATCTCAGGCTAGGGGAGGAGCACATACTCCCGTCGCCCGTACCCCAGAGCCACAGGCCCAGGTTGACCATGTCCCAGAGGTTATATCAGTGCAGCCAGTTGTCCCAGTTTGGCCCGAGGCTATGGCAGTAGTTTCAGAGGGGGAGCAGCTCAGGCTCGAGAGGTACAAGAAGTACCACCCTCCCACTTTCAGCGGTTTAGCTTCAGAGGATGCTCAGGGTTTTCTTGAGGAATGTCATTGTATCCTCCATACTATGGCTATTGTGTATTCTAGTGGGGTTTCTTTCACGACATTCCAGCTTAAAGGAGAGGGCTACTAGTGGTGGCGGACATATGAGTTGGATAGTCCGGCTGAGGCAGCTTCACTCACTTGGACTCAATTTTCAGATATGTTCTTGAGGGAGTATGTTCCTCAAAGACTTAGAGATGCATGGCACGCGGATTTTGAGTAGCTACGCCAGGGTTCTATGACCGTGTTAGAGTATGCGGTCTGATTCAGTGATTTGGCTAGGCATGCACCCGCCTTAGTTTCTACTGTTCAAGAGCGGGTTCACAGATTTATTGAGGGGCTCCACCCTGGTATAAGGTTCAGTATGGCCTAAGAACTGGATATGGACATCACATACCAACAAGTGGTGTCAATTCCTAAGAGATTGGAAGGTATGTGGGTCCGGGAGAGAGAAGAGAGAAGCTAAGAGACCCCGAGATTGTAACACATATAACAGTTCTCGTGCCCCAGCTACAGCCTGTTATGGTAGAGGCTATGTGAGCCGTCCTATTAATTCAACACTTCCAGCTTCCAGCGGTATTCCGGCTACTCCCAGACCTCAGGTTCCATATTATGCACTGCTGGTGTCCGTTGTACGGGGTGCTTTCAGCAGGCAGTCCAGTCGATCAGGCCTGAGCCAGTCCCAGTAGACACGTCCTCCGAGGGCTTGTTTTGTGTGTGGTGACACTCGTCATATAATGAGGGATTGCCCCTAGATTTAGGAGGGGTTCACCTCTACAGACTTCTCAGGCCCAACCCATTCCACAGGGCCCTCAGGATTCTCAAGTCATGATTACTGCACCAATTGCTACTCCACCTGCACAACGAGATAGAGGTGAAGGTCGGATAGGTAGAGGTCGCCCTAGAGGGGGAGGCCATGCCAGATATTATGCCTTTCCTACTAAAACGGAGGCAATTGCATCAGATTCTATTATCACAGGTATTGTTCTGGTCTGTCATAGGGATGCACCAGTCTTATTTGATCCAGACTCCACTTATTCTTATGTATCATCTTATTTTGCCCCGTATTTGGGCGTATCCCATGATTCTTTGAGTTCTTCTATTTATGTATCCACACCCGTGGGTGATTCTATTATTGTTGACCGCATATATTAATCGTGTTTGATTATTATCGGTGGTCTTGAGACCACAGCCGATTTATTATTGCTCAGTATGGTGGATTTCAATATTATTTTTGGGCATGGATTGGTTGTCTCCCTATCATGCTATCCTAGATTGTTACGCCAAGATGGTGGCATTGGCTTTGCCAGGTCTACCGCGGCTAGAGTGGAGAGGTACCCTAGATTATGTTCCTAGCAGGGTTGTTTCATTTCTTAAGGCTCAACGAATGGTTGAGAAGGGGTATGATGCGTATCTGACCTATGTGAGAGATGTTAGTGTTGATACTCCTATCGTGGAGTCAGTTCCTGTAGTAAGGGATTTTCCTAATGTATTTCCAGCGGATCTTCTGGGTATGCCACCCGACAGGGATATTGACTTTGGCATTGATTTGTTACCGGGCACTCAGCCCATTTCTATTCCACCATATCGTATGGCCCCAGCAGAATTGAAGGAATTAAAGGAGTAGTTACAGGAGCTGCTTGATAAGGGTTTTGTTCGGCCTAGTGTATCGCCTTGGGGTGCTCCTGTCTTATTTGTGAAGAAGAATGATGGTTCAATGCGGATGTGTATTAATTACCGCCAGTTGAACAAGGTTACAGTGAAGAACAGATATCCATTGCCACGTATTGATGACCTATTTGATCAGCTTCAGGGTGCCAGAGTGTTCTCTAAGATCAATTTACGTTCAGGCTATCATCAGATGACGATTCGGGAGTCAGATGTCCTGAAGACTGCCTTCAGGACTTGGTATGGTCATTATGAGTTCCTTGTAATGTTATTTGGGCTGACCAACACCCCACCAGCATTTATGCACTTAATGAACAGTCTATTTCAGCCTTATCTTGATTCTTTCGTCATTGTGTTTATTGATGACGTTCTGCTGTATTCCCGGAGCTGGGAGGATCATGAACAACACCTAAGGATTGTGCTTCAGACTTTGAGAGAAAATAAGTTTTATGCAAAATTTTCAAAGTGTGAATTCTGGCTTGATTCAGTAGTATTTTTGGGTCATGTGGTAACGAACAAGGGGATCCAGGTAATCCGAAGAAAATTGAAGCAGTGCAGCGTTGGCCCACACCGTCATCAGCTACTGAGATCCGGAGTTTTCTTGGCTTGGCGAGGTATTATCACCGATTTATAGAGGGTTTCTCTTCTATTGCTGTACCTATGACCAAACTGACCCAGAAGGGTGCTCCGTTCAGGTGGACCGAGGAACGTGAGGAGAGCTTTCAAAAGCTCAAGATAGATTTGACTACAGCCCCAGTATTGGTATTGCCTACAAGTTCAGGGTTTTATACTGTGTATTGTGATGCGTCACGCATTAGTCTCGGTGCAGTGTTGATGCAAGATGGTACGGTGATTGTCTATGCATCCAGACAGTTAAAGATACATGAGAAGAATTATCCGGTCCACGACCTTGAGCTTGCAGCTATTGTTCATGCCTTGAATATTTGGCGGCATTATTTGTAAGGTATCCATTGTGAGGTTTATACTGATCACCTGAGTCTACCACATATTTATTAAACAGAAGGATCTTAATTTGCGGCAACGGAGGTGGTTGGAGTTGCTTAAGGATTATGATATCACAATTCTCTATCACTCCGGGAAGGCCAATGTGGTGGTTGATGCCCTGAGTCGTAAGGCGGAGAGTTTGGGCAGCTTAGCATATTTACTGGTATCAGAGAAGTCTTTAGCCTTGGATGTTCAGGCCTTGGCCAACCAGTTTGTTAGGTTGGATGTTTCCGAGCCGAGCCTAGTTTTGGCTTGTGTGGTTTCTCAGTCTTCTCTTTATGATCGTATCATAGAGCGTCAATAAGATGACCCCCCATCTGCTTGTCCTTAAGGATACAGTTTAGCACGGTAATTCCAAAGAAGTCACTATTTGAGATAACGATGTATTACAGATGCAGGGCAGGCTATGTGTGCCTAATGTAGATAGTTTGTGCGAGTTGATTCTCCAGAAGGCTCATAATTCGCGGTATTTCATTCATCCAGGTGCCACAAAGATGTATCAGGAATTGAGACAACACTATTGGTAGAGGCGGATGAAGAAAGACATAGTGAAATATGTAGCTCGGTCCCTAAATAGTCAGCATGTGAAGTATGAGCATCAGCGACCAGGTGGATACTTCGCTTCTACACATCTTTTTGTGCAGATCCAGGTACTTCCTATCAGACCAGGCATCAGTGAATTAGCCGTACGCGGAGACTTCGAGGTATATCTGCCAGCGTCCGCAGACTCCGGAGTCCCCTTCTATCTTATTATGTTGTCTTCCTTATTTTCTTTAGACTTTGATTTATAGAGACATTGAGGATAAATTCTTAGAAGCTTGTGACTTATTTCCACCGGGTTTTGGGAGTTGTAATTATTTGAATTGTTGTTTCATTTATTTCAGATTTCTATTATGTTATTCCGCATTAATAGGCTTACCTAGTCTTAGAGATTAGGTGTCATCACGACATCCTACGGATGGAATTTGGGGTCGTGACAAATAGACTCCAATTTTCCCTTTATTTTCGACCAATAATAATACTAAGAACGAATTAAGTGAAGGCGGGGATCTATTTGAATTTTTGAAAACTTTTAGGGCTGACTCAAAGCTCAGCAAATGAAAAGTTTTCCTCTTCGTTGAATCCACCAAAGCTTGAGCTTTAACTCCCAACTTTTCCATTCCACATCAAAACTCAGCAATCTTAGGGCATGTTAAATTGTACTATAATTTTGTAAAAAAATCATCTATACTGTTAGTAGTAAAATAAATCATTTCTTATAAGATGTTCACAAGTTTCGGTGCCCAAATTAATCATCATATGCTTTTGATCCAACCCCAACCTGAACCAGCGGGCTGGTAGGTGCAGAATCTTTTTATTGCTAATTAAAGTGAAGGTGTACAAATATATTTGATTGTGTTGATATTTTTTAATATAAGTTTATTATGAACGCATTTTATATCTTAAGATCATCCTCTACCGAGATTTAGGTAATCTTTCAGTTTAGTAGGATTAAAATAAAGACTTTCCTGATTTTAGGCCTAAACTGAAACGGAGAGAGTATTTTGACCTAAAGATCTTCAAAAAAAATTGAAAGCATACATAAAGAACAACGAAAGCAAAAGAGAATTGTTAGAGTTAAGACAATTTGGTTCTTTTTAAAATGATATACTTTCGTAAAATACTCCTCTAATCAGAGGCAATTGCAGCCTTTTCTTGAATCAGTTCAACTGAACATAGTATTGTTTGTGTGTGTGTGTGTATATATATATATATATATATATATATATATATATATATATATATACGCGCGCAAGGATCATAATGGATAGTGCAATTCCCTCCGTTTCAATTTATGTGAACATATTTCCTTTTTAGTACGTGTCAAAAAGAATGATCATTTTTCATATTTGGAAATAATTTACTTTTATACAATGATTTATAGTCACACAAAATATATGTACCTTATTTTACACCACAAGTTTAAAAATCTTTTCTTTTTTCTTAAATTTCGTGGCCAGTCAAATAAGTTCATATAAATTGAAACGAAGAAAGTATTACACTAAACTCATAATTTTAAAAGTACAATAAATTCAACGCTAATAAGAATGTCCTTAAAGATAATTAAGGAAACAGTTGAAGAAGGAACAAATTCTTAATCTTTTTCCAACTAAATCATTATTCGCAGAACAGAAAATGACTCATCGTGAACTCTAGCCGTTATATATAGGAAGCGTCCCTTGTTGAAAAATTATTCACCAATAATTGACCATAGGAACAAAAATAAACAGTATAGCAAAAAAAGAAAAAGAAAAAATGCCTTGGTTCATTCCTAGAGGTGGAAGTCACCCACTAACTGAAGAGCAAGTGAAAGGTATTCTCAAGAAATATGATAAGAATAGAGATGGTAAACTTTGTAAGCAAGAACTCGAGTTAGCTTTTAAAGAGATGGTAACTGTTGTTGCTAGCTGCTTTTGTGTTGTCGTGTTTTGTTTTGTTTGAGAACCAAACATCCTTGTAATATTTGGAAGAAAGGGTCTTCTGATTGTATATATAATATATGTACTACTTGTGCATAAACTTTAATTGCATTTCAGGATCTTGAACATGATAATGTTACACAAAATCGTACAGAAAACATACCCGAATCGTAAGCCATCATCGTGAAGCGGAAGCGTTAATTCAAATTGGTTTCTCGCCCTTTGCCCTAACTTTCGTTACCGCCGATTTTAGTGATGAAAGAGAGAAAAATAAAATACGGTAACCCTAAAGGGTGGGGAGAGGACCAATTTATAGAGGTTCTCACTTAATCTGGTACGTCCATCAAGTAACCGATCGTACGGATGAGATTTACTCATTAATTAAATATTAATTATGAGCCTTAAACTTATTGGGCCACCAATAAACGTAGGAAAATCTTACATTCTCCCACTTGTCCCAATAATCACATAACATTAATATTTAATCATATAAACATTAGTTGCGCATAAATAAATCTCTTCTACAATGTCCATTATAAATTTCATAACACGATAAACTACTAAATGGCGGTTATATATAATTTGTCTACATACTCCCTTCCATATACTACAACATTAGCAGCTCATCGTACCAGGTCCATAAACTATAAAATATTATGGTCCACAATAATGTCTCATTGAGACTTATCCTATAACATCTCAAAACATTAATATGTACACCATTATGAGAAACAGGAATCATTAATGTATATCAGAAACATATAAATGAGCTTAGAGTGTCAAAACATCATAAATACATCAATCATAAATACATTCAAGACCCATTCTATGTACATGTTCTTTAAATATCTTTGGCTGTAAACCTTTCGTTAATAGATCTGCAATCATGAGATCAGTTCTAATATGCTCAAGTGACACTCTTTGTTTCTGAACTTCCTCCTTGACGGTAAAGTACTTTAATTCCATATGTTTGGCACCTTTGGAGTACTTATCGTTCTTGGAGAAGAATACTGCTGCAGAATTATCACAGTAAATTTTCAGCAGCTTGGTAATGGTGTCGACAACCCCAAGTCCTGAAATAAAGTTTCGCAGCCATAGTGCATGAATTGTGGCTTCAAAACATGCCACAAATTTTGCTTCCATCGTGGATGTAGCAATGACAGACTGTTTGGCACTCTTTCACGATACTGCTCCTTTAGCTAATTGGAACAAATAACCAAACGTGGACTTTCTAGTGTCAATACATCTAGCAAAATCTGAATACGAGTATCCAATAATTTCCAAATGCTTGGATTTCCTATACATGAGCATGTAATCCTTCGTTTCTTTCAGGTACCTCAAAACTTTCTTTACAGCTTTCCAGTGATCAATTCCTGGATTACTCTGGTATCTTCCCAGCATCCCGACCGCAAAACTAATATCCGGTCTTGTGCAAGTCTGAGCAAACATCAGACTACCAACAATAGAAGAGTAAGGAATTGATTCCATTTCCTTTCGTTCTACATCATTCTTAGGGCATTGCATGAGACTAAATTTGTCTCCTTTTGAATTGGAACAATTCCTGCTGAACAGTTATTCATGTTAAATCTCTCTAGAACTCTTTCGATATAGTCTTTTTGAGACAATCCTAATAATCCTTGTGATCTATCACGGAATATTTCTATTCCTATCACATAGGATGCCTCACCCATATCTTTCATTTCAAAATTCTTAGAGAGAAAATCTTTAGTCTCACGCAATATGCCTAAATCATTAGTAGCAATTAGAATATCACCAACATATAGGACTAAAAATATAAACTTGCTCCCACTAATATTTTGGTATATACATCGATCAACGGTATTTTTCACAAATCCAAAAGATGTTATGGTATCATTAAACTTTATATACCATTGTTGTGAGGCTTGTTTAAGTCCATATATTGACTTCTTCAGTTTACACACCATTTGACTTTTTTCTTTAGTTTCGAAACCCTATGATTGGTCCATATAAACTTCCTCCTCAAGGTCTCCATTAATAAAGGCAATTTTCACATCCATTTGGTGTAACTCTAAATCATAATGAGCCACCAACGCCATAATAATTCTTAACGAGTCTTTCTTTGAGACCGGTGAAAAGGTCTCTTTATAATCAATGCCTCCTTTTTGAGTATAACACTTGGCAACAAGTCTGGTTTTGTATCGTTTAATATTTCCATTTGAATCGCATTTGGTCTTAAAGACCCATCTACACCCGATTCTATTAGAACTTTTTGGCTATTCAACGAGATCCCAGACTTTATTGTATTCCATGGATTTTAGCTCTTTCTTCATGGCATAAATCCATTTGTCAGACTCATTACTTTTTATGGCTTGTGAAAATAAAATCGGATCCTTATTGAGACCAATATCAAATCTGACTCTTGCAAATAAACCACGTAATCATCCGAAATAGCAATTTTTTCTAACTCTTTGAGATTTTCTTAATAGCATTTCTTGTGGTTCATTTGTGTCAGATATTTGTGAGTTAGTTTCTTCATGAAGTATTTCATCCAAATGTTGCTAGGTGTTGTCAAAGTGTTCTTCAACAACTGAAACAATATTTAGTATGTGTGTGAAAGTAAGCACATTCTTGGGTAATAGAATATTGACCCTCACCTATTTTATTTCCACACTTTGCTTTTCAACACTCCTACTAACTTCACCATTCTCAATGAATCTTGTATTACCGGTTTCAATAATTCCCGAACTATGGTTTGGATAGTAAAACACATACCCTTTAGATTTCTCTAGGTAACCAATAAAGTAACCACTTACTGTTCGAGAATCTAATTTCTTTTCTTGTGGATTATAAACTCTAGCTTCCGCTGGGCAACCCCAAACATGTAGGTGCCTTAAACTAGGTTTTCTTCCTGTCTACAGTTCAAAAGGGGTCTTTGGAACTGCCTTACTAGGAACCCTGTTTAATAAATATACAACAGTTTTAAGAGCATACATCCACAATGATTTGGGTAATGAGGAATTACTCATTATTCTCCTAACCATATCCATAAGTATTCGATTACGCCTTTCTGCAACACTATTTTGTTGAGGTGTTCCTGGCATAGTATACTGTACACATGTTCCATGTTCCTCGAGGAACTTCGCATCCCGATTCATTATATTTTCCATAATATTCACCACCTCTATCTGACCTAATTATTTTCACCTTTGTATCTAATTGCCTTTCAACCTCATTAACAAACACTTTGAGAGCATCTGTTACTTGAGATTTTTCTTTCAGCAAATAGATGTATCCATAACGTGAAAAGTCATCGATAAAAGTGATAAAATATTTTTCTCCACCAAAAGATGGAACATCAAAGGGTCCACAAATATCGGTGTGTATAATTTCAAGAAGCTGGGTGCTTCTTGTGGCACCTTTCTTACTTTGCTTGGTTTGCTTTCCCTTAATGCAATCCAAACATATAGTAAGATCAGTAAAATTTAGATTCGGAAGAATCTCATTCTTTACTAATCTTTCCAACCTTTCTTTGGATATATGACCCAAACGTCTATGCCACAAGTAAGCAGAACTTTCATCTAGTGAACTACGTTTAATTCCAACATTATGTTGAATAGTAAGAAGGGATTCAGAAAAATCAATATCGAGTTTCAATTTATATAAACCATAACTAAGAAAACCATAACCATAAAAAATAATATTCTTATATAAATTGAAACATCCATTTCCAAACTTTAAATCAAATCCAGAAACATCAATTCTTGAAAGACAAATCAAATTCCTAGAAACTAAAGGTACATAAAGAGTCTGTAATAGATCAAGGTGACGTCCAGTCCCCGTGATCAAACGATAAGTCCCTATGCCTTCAATTGGAGCCTTCATACGATTTCCCATGAACAAGAAATCCTTATTTGGATTTGTACTTTGGATCGTAAGGAATCCCTGCAATGTAGTAGATACATGAGCAGTTGCACCAGAATCAAGCCACCAAGTATTATTAGGAACTTCTATTAAATTTGATTCAAAACATACAAAAGCACTAATTGTACCTTTCTTTTCGAACCAAGCTTTACGTTACAGGCAATCTTTCTGATAGTGTCCTTCCTTGTTACAGAAACAATACGTATCTGCCTTATGTTCCTTCTTAGCATCCTGTGGAGCTTTAGTAGGTGCTTTCTTCTTCTTGAACTTGTTGGGCTTCACTTTAAGTCCTTTACCAGCTCCTTGACCCATGAAGTTGATTATTATGACCCAAAAGGTCATCTTATGTTTTAGAACTCGAATCTGCGTTCTTAAGCCTTAAAAATCTCATTTTTTTTACCCTCCTTGATTTGCGTGCATAGTCCGGGCATATTTCCGGAAAGCTTTCATGTTGAAAATTAATGAAAATAAGAATTTATATCTTAAAAGTTGATTTTAGTTGACTTCGGTCAATATTTTTGGTAAACGGGTATGGATCCGTATTTTGATAATCCCAGTGGGTCCGTATCGAATTATGGGATCTGGGCATACGCCCGGAATCGAATTCGGAGGTCCCTAGCTCAAGTTATGAATTTTTGATAAAAATTAAAAGTCTGAAAATTAATTATTTTTAAGAATTGATTGATGTTTGGCATTGTTAGTGCCGGGTCCGTATTCTGGTTACGGATCCTGGTACAGGTTCACTATGATATTTCAGACTTGTCTGTGAAATTTGGTGAGAAACGAAGTTGATTTGACGTAATTCGGACCTTCGGTTGAAAAAATAGAAATTTTAAAGTGTTCTTGAGAATTTCATTTGATTTGGTGCTAAATTCGTAGTTCTATGTGTTATTTTGGTGATTTCATCGAGCGAGCAAGTTTGTATGATATTTTTAGACTTGTGTGCATATTTGGTTTAGAGCCCCGAGGGCTCGGGTGAGTTTCGGATAGGCCACGGGATGTTTTGAACTTAGCAAAATCTGGTATTTTAGCTGTATCTGATGTTTGCAATACTGTGCTTCGCGATCGCGAAGGGGAAACTGGACTGGGGGAGGATTTACTCTACGCTAATGCGAGACCATGGTCGCGAACGCGGAGCATTGGGGGGGAGTTGATCTACACGAACACGACAGGTCGAACGCAAATGCGTAGCTCTAGCTATGCTGGGCAGAGGACCCGGGGAAGCTCTACACGAACGCGAAGGTAAGGCGGGCTAAGCCTTCGCGAATGCATAAAGCCTCCCGCGATCGCGTAAGTCCTTAGGAAGTTGCTCTTCGCGAACGCGGCAGTGTTCACGCGATCGCAATGAACACTGTCGCCCAGTGCATAAAATAGAATCAAACACGGGATTTATCCAAAAAAAATCATTTTTCTCAAAAACCAAACAGTGTGAGGCGATTTTACAAGAGTCATTTCTTTCCCAAAGTTTTGGTAAGTGATTCTAAACCATTTTCTTTCAATTACCCATTACATTTCTTGAATTATCAACCTAAAATCTAGAGTTTTCATGGTAGAATTAGGAGTTAGGGTAGAAACTAGGGATTTCGGGAATTTGGGGATTTAGTTCTCGATTTGAGGTCGGATTCCAAAACCAATTACATATTCGGGCTCGAGGGTAAATGGGTAAATGGATTTTGGTCCGAACTTCGGGTTTTGACCAAGCGGGCCTGGGTAGATTTTCGACTTTTTGAAGGAAATTTTGGGAAATTTAATTTATGTAATATAGTTGATTCCTTTAGCAATATTTGATATTATTGAGACATTTTTGAATAGATACGAGTGGTTTGGAGGTGAATTCCAAAGGAAAAGCTATGATTGAGAATTAAGTGGCCTTCGGAGCGAGGTAAGTGTCGTGTCTAACTTTGGCTTGAGGGAATAGCTATTATATGTTTATTTGCTATGTGTTTGGTTGTTAAATACGATGTATAGGTGAGGTGACGAGCATCTATGCATTGTTGTCGAGTCATAGCATGCGAGTGAAATTCTATTCTTGTCTATTTTGTAACCTTAAATTCTACTATCCATGCTTAGCGGGTTATTTCAAATGTTGGATGACTTATATCTAGTTTCACTGAGATTTGGTAACTTTCGAATATTGATTCAAGGTTGAGGTTACATTGTGCTGTTGATTATGGGTAAAATACCGGTTTCTTTGTGATACTCCTATCTATCCGTTCTTATTGATTATGTGATTTGTGAGGAGGAGTGTAAAGTACGAAGGGTGATGCCGTGCATGCATTATTTATATTGTAAGGAAGAGTGTAAAGCACTAAGGGTGATGCCGTGTATATTATGAGAGGTTTAATGCACAAAGGTTGATGTCGTGCCGTTCTATTTATTTATTTGGCGAGGTTGAGAGTAAAAGCACGAAGGGTGATGCCGTGCCGTTCTATTTATTTATTTGGAGAGGTAGAGAGTAAAAGCACAAAGGGTGATGTCGTGCCCTCTCTATTTTTATTTGGTGAGGTTGAGAGTAAAAGCACGAAGGGTGATGTCGTGCAGTTTTCCTTTGTTGTTTTATTTGCTGAATTTGCTTAAGGATTTTCGGTTTAATTCTGTCTTTTTATTATTCTCATTCTTTATATTGTATTCTCCCACTGTATGTCCCCTTTCCATTATTTCTGCGTTATTTCTTTATTTACTGTTGTTGCCACTAGCATGATTATACTGTTCAGGTTATATGTGGGTTTCTTGTCCTAGCCTCGTCACTACTTCGCCAAGGTTAGGCTCGACACTTACCAGTACATGGGGTCGGTTGTACTGATGTTGCACTCTGCACTTTCTGTGCAGAATTTGGTACCGGCTCAGGTTGATCGAGATTTTTCTATTGGTCCGCTGTCCGGAGACTCAAGATAGATCTGTCGGCGTTCACAGACCTTGAAGTCCCCGTCTATCTTTTATGTGCTACTGTTTTCTTTCATTCAAATAGTTGTATTTATTTCAGACTATTACTTGTATTAAGTTCTAGAATGCTCGTGAATTATGATTCCAGATCCGGATCGTAGTAATTTATACAGTTTTATAATATTCCGCACGTATTATATTTCATCTTAGTTAATTATTGTTATTTACTTAATGGAAATAAGGAATTGGTTTAAAGATTCTCTAACGTTGGCTTGCCTAGCAAGTGAAATGTTAGGTGCCATCACGATCCCATCGGTAGGAAATTCCGGGTCGTGACAGTTGGTATCAGAGCACTAGGTTGCCTAGGTCTCACGATTCACGAGCAAGCTTAGTAGAGTCTGGAGGATCGGTATGGATATGTCTGTGCTTATCTTCCAAAGGCTATGAAGTTTAGGAACAAGTTTCACTTCTATTCTTCTCTGTCATGCGATTTTGCTTTCTCAATACTGATTGAACTCTTCTACTCTTATTCTCTCACAGATGGTGAGAACACGTACCGCTTCCTCAACTGAGCATCAGCCAGAGCCTCCAGTAGCAGATCCTACACGGGGCAGAGGTCGAGGCCGAGGCAGGGGCAGGGCTCAACCTAGAGCCCGAGCAACAGCCCCAGCAGTGGAGCCTCAGATAGAGCTTGACGAGGAGGTTCCAGCCCAGACTATTCCTACCGGACCAGCTCAGATTCCGGAGGGGTTCATTGCCACCCCAGTACTTCAGGACGCTTTGGTCCGTTTGGTGTGCCTTATGGAGAGTGTGGCCTAGACTGGCACATTTCCCATGGCACCAGCAGTCTCCCAGGCTGGAGGAGGAGCCCAGACTCCCACCACTCCCGCTCCGGAGCAGATAGCTCCCCAGTATTAGGCTCCAGCAGCTCAGCCAATCGGATTAGTTCAGTCGGTTATTGCGGCACAGGTCGGAGATGGGCCAGCTATGTCTTTTGAGGCTTTATGGAGATTGGATAGGTTTATCAAGCTCTTTCCTGTTCACTTAAGTGGTGCTCCTTCAGAGGATCCCCAAGAGTATCTTTACAGCTGTCATGAGGTTCTACGGAACATGGGTATAGTTGAGACCAATGGGGTCGATTTTGCTGTATTTTAGATGACTGGTTCTGCCAAGAAATGGTGGAGAGATTACTTGTTGACCAGACTAGATGGGTCGCCTGCTCTTACTTGAGACCAGTTCTCTCAGCTCTTCATAGAGAAGTTTCTGTCTGTCACATTTAGAGAGGAGCGTCGCCGTCAGTTTGAGCATCTCCAGCAGGGCAGTATGACAGTTACTCAGTATGAGACCCATTTTGTGGATTTGGCCCGTCATGCTATTCTTATGCTTCCCACCGAGAGAGAGAGGATAAGGAGGTTTATTGATGGACTTGCTCAGCCTATCAGATTGCAGATGGCTAAGGAGACTGGGAGTGAGATTTCTTTTCAGGAAGTGCTAATGTCGCCAGACGAGTCGAAATGGTTCTTACCCAGAGGTCTCTTGCCAGGGGTCTGACAAGAGACCTCATCATTCTGGTGAGTTCAGCGGTGCCTCATCTAGGGCAGGAGTACTTTTGGTAGAGGCCATCATCCCAGGCCATTTCATTCAGCACTCCAGGCATCCCATGGTGCCTCAGGTGGTCGTGGTCCTCAAATGCTTTATTTCGACCAGCTAGCTATAGTGCACCACCAGCTCCTACTAGTGTACATTTATTCCAGAGTTATCAGGGTGGTTATTCAGGCTGACAGGGTCAGTTTCAGGGTCAGCAGTCACAGCAGCCGAGGTTATGTTATACTTGTGGAGATCTGAGGCACATTGCTAGATTTTTCCCTCAGGCAACGGGCAGCTCACAGCATCAGAGTTCTCGTGCCATAATTCTGGCACCAGTTGCTGCATCACCTGCTCAGCCAGCTAGAGGCAGGGGTCAGGCAGCCAGAGGTAGCGGCCAGACTGTTAGAGGCGGAGGCAAGACTATTAGAGGTGGAAACCAGCCAGTTAGAGGTCGTCCCAGGGACGTAGTTCAGGGTGGTGGGGCCCAGCCCCGGTGTTATGCTTTCCCAGCCAGGCCTGAGGTTGAGTCATATGACGCTGTTATCATAGGTACTGTTTCAGTTTGCAGTATAGATGCTTCAGTTCTATTTGATCCGGGATCTACTTACTCCTATGTGTCATCCTATTTTGCTTCCTATTTAGTTGTGCCCCATGATTCTTTGAGTGCTCTTGTGTATGTGTCCACACCAGTGGGAGATGCTATTGTTGTAGATCGTGCTTTTCGTTTGTGTGTGGTCACCATTGGGAGTCTTGAGACTCGTGTAGATCTTCTACTTCTCGACATGGTTGACTTTGATGTCATACTGGGTATGGATTGGCTGCCACCTTATCATGCTATATTAGATTATCACGCCAAGACGGTGACCTTAGCCTTGTAGGGGTTGCCTCGATTAAAGTGAAGAGGGAATCTTGGCCATTCTTCCAGCAGGGTTATCTCTTATGTGAAGGCTCGGCATATGGTCGAGAAGGGGTGTCTAGCTTATTTGGATTATGTCCGCGATTCTAGTGCGGAGGTTCCTTCCATGGATTCAGTGCCGGTTGTTCATGAGTTTCCAGAGGTGTTTCCTGTAGACCTGCCGGGGATGCCACCCGACAGGGATATTGATTTCTGCATTGATTTGGCTCCGGGCACTCAGCCTATTTCCATTCCGCCATACCGCATGGCCCCACCAGAGTTGAAAGAATTGAAGGAGCAGTTGCAAGATTTGCTTGATAAGGGCTTCATTAGACCTAGTGTGTAGCCCTGGGGTGCACCTGTGTTGTTTGTGAAGAAGAAAGATGGATCGATGAGGATGTGTATAGATTATCGGCAGTTGAACAAGGTCACCATCAAGAACAAGTATCCATTGCCAAGGATTGATGATTTATTTGATCAGTTTCAGGGTGCCAAGGTGTTTTCAAAGATTGATTTGAGATCTGGCTACCATCAGTTGAGGATTAGGGCATTCGATGTTCCTAAGACAGATTTTCGGACTCGGTATGGGCATTATGAGTTTCTAGTGATGTCATTTGGGCTGACAAATGCCCCAGCAACATTCATGGATTTGATGAACCGGGTATTCAAACCCTACTTGGATTCCTTTGTGGTTGTGTTTATTGATGATATCTTGATCTACTCCCACAGTCGAGAGGAGCATGAGCAGCACCTTCAGATCGTTCTTTAAACTCTAAAAGACAGCCACTTATATGCTAAGTTTTCAAAATGCGAGTTTTGGTTGAGTTCAGTTGCTTTCTTGGGTCATGTTGTATCAGCAGAGGGTATTCAGGTGGATCCTAAGAAGATTGAGGCAGTTCAGAACTGGCCTAGACCCACATCAGCTACCGAGATCCGTAGTTTCCTGGGTTTGTCGGGCTATTACCGTCGATTTGTAGAGAGGTTTTCATCCATAGCAGCCCTGTTGACCAGATTGATCCGGAAGGGTGCCCCGTTCAGGTGATCAGACGAGTGTGAAGCAAGCTTTCAAAAGCTCAAGACTGTTTTGACTATGGCATCGGTATTGGTGTTACCCACAGGTTCAGGATCTTATACAGTATATTGTGACGCATCCCGTATTGATCTGGGTGCGGTATTGATGTAGGGTAGCAAGGTTATTGCATATACTTCGCGGCAACTGAAGGTTCACGAGAAGAATTACCCTGTTCATGATCTAGAGCTGGCAGCCATTGTTCACACGTTGAAGATTTGGAGGCACTATCTTTACGGCGTTCCATGTGAGGTATTCACTAATCATCGGAGCTTGCAGTATTTGTTCAAGCAGAAGGAACTCAATTTGAGGCAGAGAAGGTAGTTGGAGCTATTGAAAGACTATGATATCACCATATTGTATCATCCCGGGAAGGCCAATGTGGTTGCCGATGCTTTGAGTAGAAAATCAGCTAGTATGGGTAGCCTTGCATATATTTCAATTGGTGAGAGACCGCTTGCATTGGATGTTAAGGCATTGGCCAACCAGTTCGTGAGGTTGTATGTTTCTGAGCCCAGCCATGTTCTAGCTTGTACAGTTGCTCGATCTTCTTTGTTTGAGCGCATCAGAGATCGGCAGGATGACGATCCTCATTTACTTGTCCTTAGAGACACAGTGCGGCACGGTGGTGCCAAGCAGGTCACTATTGGAGATGACGGAGTTTTGAGGATGCAGGGCCATATTTGTGTGCCTAATATGGATGGACTTCGTGAGTTGTTTCTTGAGGAGGCCCACAGTTCCCCGTATTCTATTCATCCTGGTGCCGCCAAGATGTATCAGTACTTGCGGCAATATTATTGGTGGAGGAGGATGAAGAAAGATATAGTTGCTTACGTGGCTCGGTGCTTGAATTGTCAGCAAGTGAAATATGAACATCAGAGACCCGGTGGTTTGCTTCCGCAGATGGAGATTCCTGAGTGGAAGTGGGAGCGTATCACTATGGACTTTGTTCTTGGACTCCCACAGACTCAGAGGAAGTTCGATGACGTGTGGGTTATTGTGGATAGGCTAACTAAGTTAGCGCACTTCATTCCTGTGGCAGTTACCTATTCCTCGGAGCGGTTAGCAAAGATTTATATTTGGTACATCATCCGTCTTCACGGTGTGCCCGTGTCTATCATTTCTGATCGAGGTACGCAACTTACCTCGCACTTCTGGAGGACTTTACAATGTGAGTTGGGCACGCGGGTTGAGTTGAGTACATACATTCCATCCTCAGACGGACGGGCAGTCCGAGCGTACTATTCAGATCTTAGAGGATATGCTCCGCGCTTGTGTCATAGACTTTGGAGGTTCTTGGGATCAGTTCTTCCCCCTTGCAGAGTTTGCCTACAATAATAACTACCAGTCAAGTATTCAGATGGCTCCCTATGAGGCATTATATGGTAGGCGGTGTCGGTCGCCAGTTGGGTGGTTCGAGCCGGGAGAGGCTCGGTTGTTGGGCACAGACTTAGTACAGGATGCCTTGGATAAGGTCAAGATCATTCAGGATCGACTTTGCACAGCTCAGTCCAGGCAGAAGAGTTATGCTGACCGTAGAGTTCGTGATGTTGCATTCATGGTCGGAGAGAGTGTTACTTCGGGTATCACTCATGAAGGTTGTAATGAGGTTCGGAAAGAAGGGCAAGTTGAGCCCTAGGTATATCAAACCTTTTGAGATTCTAGAGAGAGTGGGAGAGGTGGCTTACAGGCTTGCGTTGCCACCTAGTTTAGCAGTTGTTCACCGGATATTCCATGTGTCCATGCTTCGAATGTACCATGGTGATCCGTCCCATGTGTTAGATTTCAACTCTGTCCAGTTGGACAAGGATTTGACTTACGAGGAGGAGACGGTGGCAATTCTAGCCCAGCAAGTTCTCCAGTTGAGATCAAAAAGTTACACTTCAGTTCGAGTGCAGTGGAGAGGTCAGCCTATTGAGGCAGCTACTTGGGAGTCCAAGTCCGATATGTGGAGTAGATATCCCCACATTTTCACCAGCCCAGGTACTTTTCTATGTCCGTTCGAGGACGAACGATTGTTTTAGAAGCGGAGAATGTGATGACCCAAAAGGTCATCTTATGTTTTAGAACTCGAATTTGCGCTCTTAAGACTTAAAAATCTCATTTTTTATCCTCCTCGATTTGCATGCATAGTCCGAGCATATTTCCGGAAAGCTTTCATGTTGAAAATTAATGAAAATAAGAATTTATGCCTTAAAAATTAATTTTAGTTGACTGCGGTCAATATTTTTGGTAAACGGGCACGGATCCGTATTTTGATGATCCCGGTGGGTCCGTATCGAATTATGGGATCTGGGCGTATGCCCGGAATTGAATTTGGAGGTCCCTAGCTCAAGTTATGAAATTTTGATGAAAATTAAAAGTCTACAAATTAATTGTTTTAAAATTTGATTGATGTTTGGCATTGTTAGTGCCGGGTCCGTATTCTGGTTCCGGAGCCTGGTATAGGATCGCTATGATATTTAAGAGTTGTCTGTAAAATTTGGTGAGAAAAGAAGTTGATTTGACGTAATTCGGATCTTAGGTTGAAAAAATAAAAATTTTAAAGTGTTCTTGAGAATTATATTTGATTGGGTGCTAAATTCGTAGTTCTAGGTGTTATTTTGGCGATTTCATCGCGCGAGCAAGTTCGTATGATGTTTTTAGACTTGTGTGCATGTTTGGTTTAGAACCCCGAGGGCTCGGGTGAGTTTCGGATAGGCCACGGGGTGTTTTGAACTTAGAAAAATCTGGTATTTTTGTTGTATCTGATGTCTGCAATACTGTGCTTCGAGATCGCCTAGTCACTCCCGCGATCGCGAAAGGGGAAACTGGGCAGGGGGAGGATTTACTCTACGCGAACGCGAGACCATGGTCGCAAATACGGAGCATTGGGGGGAGTTGCTCTACGCGAACGCGACAGGTCGAACGCGAACGCGTAGCTCTAGCTATGCTGGGCAGGGGACCTGTGGAAGCTTTATGCGAACGCGAGCCATTTCACACGAACGCGAAGGTAAGGTGGGCTAAGCCTTCGCAAACACATAAAGCCTCCCGCGATCGCGTAAGTCCTTAGGAGGCTGCTCTTTGCGAACACGACAGCGTTCACGCGATCGCGATGAACACTGTCGCCCAATGCATAAAACAGAATCAAATAGGGGATTTAGCCAAAAAAAATTATTTTTCTCAAAAACCAAATGGTGTGAGGCGATTTTTCAAAAGTCATTTCTTCCCCAAAACCAATTACATTTTCGGGCTCGGGGATGAATAGGTAAATGAATTTTGGTCTAAACCTCGGGTTTTGACCAAGCAGGCCCAGGGTCGATTTTTGACTTTTTGAAGGATAATTTGGAAAATTTAATTTATATAATATAGTTAATTCCTTTAGCAATATTTGATATTACTGAGTCATTTTTGAATAGATACGAGTGGTTTGGAGGTGAATTCCAAAGGAAAAGCTATGATTGAGAATTAAGTGGCCTTCGGATCGAGGTAAGTGTCGTGTCTAACTTTAGCTTGAGGGAATAGGTATTATATGTTTATTTGCTACATGTTTGGTTGTTAAATACGATGTATAGGTGAAGTGACGAGCATCTATGCGTCGTTTTCGAGTCATAGCATGCGAGTGAGATTCTATTCTTGTCTATTTTGTAGCCTTAAATTCTACTATCCATGCTTAGCGGGTTATTTGAAATGTTGGGTGATTTATATCTAGTTTCACTGAGATTTGGTAACTTTCAAATATTAATTCAAGGTTGAGATTATATTGTGCTATTGATTATGGGTAAAATACCGATTTCTTTGTGATGCTCCTATCTATCAGTTGTTATTGATTCTGTGATTTGTGAGGAGGAGTGTAAAGCACAAAGGGTGATGCCGTGCATGCATTATTTATATTGTGAGGAAGAGTATAAAGCACGAAGGGTAATGTCGTGTATATTATGAGATGTTTAATGCACGAAGAGTGATGTCGTGTCGTTCTATTTATTTATTTGGCGAGGTTGAGAGTAAAGGCACGAAGGGTGATGCCGTACCGTTCTATTTATTTATTTGGCGAGGTTGAGAGTAAAAGCACGAAGGGTGATGTCATGTCGTTCTATTTATTTATTTGGTGAGGCTGAGAGTAAAATCACGAAAGGTGATGCCGTGCAGTTTTATTTGCTCAATTTGTTTAAGGATTTTCGGTTTAATTCTGTCTTTTTATTATTCTCACTCTTTATATTGTATTCCCCCACTGTATGTCCCTTTCCCATTATTTCTGCGTTATTTCTTTATTTACTGTTATTGCCACTAGCATGATTATACTGTTCAGGTTATATGTGGGTGTCTTGTCCTAGCCTCGTCACTACTTTGCCGAGGTTAGGCTCGACACTTACCAGTATATGGGGTCGGTTGTACTGATGCTGCACTCTGCACTTTCTATGCAGAATTTAGTACCGGCTCAGGTTTATCGAGATTTTTCTATTGGTCCGCTGTCCGGAGACTCAAGGTAGATCTGTCGGCATTCACAGACCTTGAAGTCCTCGTCTATCTTTTATGTCCTACTGTTTTCTTTCATTCAAACAGTTGTATTCTTTCAGACTATTACTTGTAGTAAATTCTAGAATGCTCGTGAATTGTGACTCCAGCTCCGGGTGGTAGTAATTAATAAAGTTTTATAATATTACGCACTTATTATATTTCATCTTAGTTAATTATTGTTATTTACTGAATGAAAATAAGGAATTGGTTTAAAGATTCTCTAACGTTGGCTTGCCTAGCAAGTGAAATGTTAGGTGCTATTACGGTCTCGTCGGTGGGAAATTCTGGGTCGTGATATTGATTGAATGACTCCCTTGTTTCTTAAGTCTTGGATCCTCCCGAATAAGCATACTGGATAATTCACTAACATTACACTTATCCTTAATTGTGTTATAGTTAATTTGAAATGGTCCATACTCAGAAGGCAACGAGTTCAGAATAAACTGAACCAAGAAGGAATCATCCACTTTCATCCCCAAGGTCTGAAGTCTTGCTGCAATGTTAGTCATCTCGGTGATATGGTTTTGCATACTACGCGACCCGTCAAACTTTATGGTCGTGAGTTCAATCATTAGTGTACCAGCGAGAGACTTATCTGCAGAACGAAAATGTTCTTTCACAAACTTCAGGTATTTTCTGGCACTTTCTGTTTTTGGAATAGTAATTTTAATGTTGTTGGCAATATTCATTCGCATAAACATAAGGCTTAGCCTATTAGAGCGTTCCCATGCTTTATGGAAAGACTTCTCATCCGCACTGCTCGAATCAGTAATGGCAGCGGGCTTATCATTCAGCAGAGCCAAGTCAAGATCCATCACACCTAAGGGGAACTGGACTTGCTCACGCCATTCAGAGAAGTTCAATCCGTTGAACACAGTAACAGACGAAGCATGCGAATGAAAAGGAATAGCTGCAAAATAGATAATACATGCTCACAAATCAATATGGATTCAACAAAATAGTTAAAGAATATCACAATTCTCCTTTGGGTAAATACTACGACACACTATCATAATTTAAATGTCATTTATTCTTTAATAGGTAATTAAATATTTTTAACCAAATATATATGCCATCTTTGGACAGACAATATATATTTGACTAAGAATATTAATTTACCTCATCATATTCACTATTCATAGAATAATTATTCACCTTTCGGTAAAATCCTTAAGTTCTAGCAATAGTGAAAATTAATTTATCCACTAATTTTTAATTATAGGCATTTTATTAATTTTATGGATAAACTATAACATAAGTGCACACACAAAATAGAGATCATAAGATTTTATGCATGTGATTACTTTAAACAATCTAGTTTGGTCACTTTGGTGACTAACAAACTATATACACATTAATCACATACATAAAATAAATAATAAATAGCTTTATCAACTAATAGCCCAAAATAAATTATTAAATAAACCCAAACAAATTACTTCATAGCCTAAAGTTAACAGTAACTGATCTAATTTTTAAATCTTTCATAAAAAAGAATTTTTCATAATGGCTTAGAACGTTGGAACATAATATCCTTAAGCATTCAAAAGGAGAAATTTAGACAACATAAATATATGAGGCAAACTTTAAATGGATACCTAATACATAAAGAATCAAACATTGAAGGTTACTGCTTTAAAGAAATAGATACATTTGGGTGGGATTGTAGAGGAATTTAATTCCACAAATATTCATTCCCAATATAAAACTTCATTAGATTTCGTTAACTGTAGTAACACTTTATTGGTGAATCTTAAGCAAAATTCATCACAGGGAAAAATTCATCACAGCGTCCGACCTTTCTTCGTTCAAATAGAAAATTTTACATAATTTATTACTAGCAGTTCATAAAAGAAATTTCATACTTTATTAGATATCCTAAAATTAAAGAACTGGAATCAGAAACGAGATTATTACAAATTCAATTAGAACAGTACGCATCAACATAAAGATATAGTCTTTTTTTTACGAAGATTATCAGTTCAAATATCCAGGCTCGTGATACCACATGTGAGCATAAACTTTAATTGCATATCAGGATCTTAAACATGATAATCTTACACAAAATCGTACAGAAAACATACCTGAATCGTAAGCCATCATCGTGAAGCGGAAGCGTTAATTCAAATTGGTTTCTCACCCCTTACCCTAACTTTTGTTACCGCCGACTTTAGTGATGGAAGAAAGAAAAATAAAATACGGTAACCCTAATGGGTGGGGAGATGACCAATTTATAAAGGTTCTCACTTAATCCGGTACGTCCATCAAATAACTGATCGGACGGATGAGATTTGCTCATTAATTAAATACTAATTATGGGCCTTAAACTTATTGGGCCACCAATAAACGTAGAAAAATCTTACACTACTATGTAAATGTCTACATGTTCCATGTTTTCTATGTAACTTTTGTTCTAGTAGCCAAATCATGATATAAGCTATCTTCCACATTTTAATTTCTTTCAGATTAATTATTTGCTCTTCTTTATGACTAGTGATATATGATCGTTCTAGATGTTGTTCTACACACATGAAAAAATATAATTAACCTTATCTTTCAATAAAACTTTAGAAATATCTACATATGTAAAAAAAATCATTTATACTGTCAGTCGTAAAATAAGTCATTTATTTATAAGATGTTCACAAATTTCCGTGCCCAAATTAATCAGCATATTCTTTTGATCCAACCGCAACCTAAATCAGCGGGCTGGCAGGTCCAGAATCTTTTTATCGCTAATTAAAGTGAAGGTGTACAAATATATTTGATTGTGTTGATATTTTTTTAGATAAGTTTATTATGAAAGCATTTTATCTGATCTTAAGATGATCTTCTGCCGAGATTTAGGTGATCTTTCAATTTTGTAGGATTAAGATAAAGACTTTTATGATTTTAGGCCTAAATTGAAACGGGGTGACTCTTTTCTCTTTTCTTAAATTTCGTGTCCAGTCAAATAAGTTCACATAAATTAAAACGGAGAGAGTATTATACTAAACTCATAATTTCAAAAGTACAACGCTAATAAGAATGTCCTTAAAGATAATTAAGGAAACAGTTGAAGAAGGAACAAATTCTTAATCTTTTTCCAAATAAAACAATATTCGCAGAACAGAAAATGACTCATCATGAACTCTAAGCTGGCCGTTATATATAGGAAGCGCCCCTTGTTGAACAATTATTCACCAATAATTGACCATAGGAACAAAAAGAAACAGTATACAAAAAAAGAAGGAAAACATGTCTTGGGTCATTCGTACAGGTGTAAGCCTTACACTGAGTGAAGAGCAAGTGAAGGGTATACTCAAGAAATATGATAAGAATGGAGATGGGAAACTTAGCAAGCAAGAATTCAGATTAACTTTTAAAGAGATGGGTTTGCATTTTTGCCATTGGAACTCAACTAGCAACAAGTCTACATGGAGGGTGTTGATTACACTGAAACATTCTCTCCTGTGACCAAAATGGTCACAGTAAGATCTGTTCTGGCAATTGCTGCTGCCAAGCAGTGGTACATCTATCAGATGAATGTCCATAATACTTTTATACATAGAGAATTACTTTAGGAAGTCTACATGGAGATTCCTCCTGGGTTGTGAGTAACATAGTCCTTCAACCAAATTGGTGGTCGGCTGTCCCTGCTAGATCTTCTACTAGCAACAAGTTCAGCAATAGCCAATATAGAAAATATTGGCTCAGCAGGGATGACTACTGAATGAGCAAGAGGATCAACATAAGACTCTACATCATCCTCATAGAGTGCAAAGGTGTCACTCTCTGAGTGATTGTGAGGAGGTGCATCATCTGGTGATGCAACATTAGGTGCAACATGATATGGAGGTAACTTGTTCTCAGAGAAAATAATAGGATTATTGAGATCTAGCAAGGAAACATAGAGGAGATAGTACTAGAGGCATATTTGAAAAGGAAGATATCTTCTTTGAAAATCACATCTCTACTGACAGTAAAGCCTTTTGAGAGAAGATTATACATTTTGTAGCCCTTTTGTGTCATAGAATAGCCTAGAAATACAGCTGGAACAGCTCTAGGAGCAAACTTATCTGATCTTCTCACATCAGTTACATATCCTAGACATCCAAACACTCTCATATTGTCCAAAGGAGAAACATGACCAATTAAAGCTTCAAAAAGAGACTTACCTTGAAGGGTTGTTGAAGGTAGCCTATTTATAATATACACAACATTGGTGACACACCCACCCTAGAATTTGAGAGGTACAAAAGCTTGAAACCTCAGTGATCTAGCCACTTCCAAAATATACATGTGCCTTCTCTCAGCTACTTCATTCTGTTGTGGAGTATATATATGCAAGAACTCTGGTGAATTATGCCTTTAGTCTCTAGCAACTTAGCTACTTGAGAGTTGAGAAATTCACTGCCATTATCTGATCGAAAAACTTTCACATATGCTGAATAGATATTCTGAATCATATAAATAAAAGATCTAAGGACAACAATCACTTCTGATTTGGTAGGCAGCAGAAATATTCAAGTATATCGAGAATAGTCATCTACAAGAGTTAAAAAATACTTCTTTCCATCATAAGTAGAAACTTTATAGGGTCCCCATACATCACCATGTAATGTATGAAAGCAAACATCAGTAGTACTTAAAGGAAAGGGTAGCCTGGTTTGTCTTGCAAAGTGCATATAATGCAAGTGTCATCAGAATTCTTGTAATTGTGATTCTGAAATCAAACCATGGTTTTCAAGGTCTTTGTAAGCACATGTCCGAACCTCTTATGCCATAAGGCAACATCCTTTATTCTATTCTTAGTGATCATATTAACAGTAGGTAAGTTCTTTTGAGTTGATAGCCTAGGAATTGGTCTGGGAACTACAGCTTGAATGTCAGTTGTATTGACCCCTGCAGAATAGAAAATATAAAGACCATCATCTTCTCTACCAATCCCCTTCACCTGTCCACTGGAGAGTTCCTGAAAAATGCAAAATTCAGGAAAGAACATCACTGCCCATCTCATCTCCTTTGTTAGCTTTGAGACATATAAAAGATTGTAGTTGAAGTCAAGTATATGAAGTACATTACTAATTGTTTGGCCCTGGTTAATATAAGTTGATCCTATGTGACTTAAGGAAGCAGCATTTCCTGTAGGAAGTTGAACTGTACCATTCTTACCATTATTCAACCTCTTAGGATTAACTAATAAGCCAAGACTGTGTACCATATAACTCGAGGCACCTGAATCCACTATCCACTTAGCCAACACTTCTGGAGTCACTACACAAGATGTCATACCTGCTGGCAATGGTGTAGTTATAGTTGAGTTGTTCCCCTCACTTTCTTTTCCCAGTAGCTGAATTATCTGACGGTACTGTTCTTGAATAAAGTGTGGAATATTGAGCATCACATTATGAGTCCCCTGTCCAGGCATTGCACCTTGTTGAACTTGTGAGGTACCTGCAAAATTAGCTATAAAAGTTTGATTGTTCCTTGTAGCAGTTGTTTTTCTTGGTCATAAAGTCTAGAGGATATCCATTTAGTTTATAACATGTCTCCCTAGTATGCCCTTTAAAGTTGCAGTAGTCACAGTACATAGTATTCTTCTTGGACCTGTAGTTGCTTCCTCCAGTATAACTATATCCACTAGGATAATTGTTGTTGAGTCCTCGAGTATGAGTATAATTTCCTGTGGCATTATTGTACCCTTTACCACTGAACATACTAGTATTGTTATTTGGTATTCCTGTGGTTTTTCTACTAAACAAGGCAATGCCTTAAGCAACTTCAGAGACCTGTGATGAATGGCACATAGATCTTCTGCTTTCCTAAGATATGATCATAGCATAGGCTTTGTTAATGGAAGGAATATACAACATGTACAAAATCTGATTGCTTGACTGAGAATAGGATTCATTTATCC
Organism: Nicotiana tabacum; assembly: GCF_000715075.1. Taxonomy (NCBI): domain Eukaryota; kingdom Viridiplantae; phylum Streptophyta; class Magnoliopsida; order Solanales; family Solanaceae; genus Nicotiana; species Nicotiana tabacum. Next base: position 17,540,509 of record NC_134091.1, read on the forward strand.
CCATAAGAACTGTAGTAACCTTTGATACTGGAAATGTTCAACATATTTTTTTGATTCATCACAACCACACCTAGGGCAGGGCATAAAAGCATCGAATTCTGCCCAGAATTCTTTCAGCTTGAAGAAGTAGACACAGATGATATCCTTTGGGTTAATGTAGCAATCTGCTTATGAAGATATAACACATGAGAACCATTCACTTTATCAAATTTCTCCTTGAGATCCATCCAAACCTTGTGAGCACTCGAGGCATACACCATACCACTCAATAATTCAGCACTTACTAAGTTCATAATCTAAGAGAGAACTATTGCATTGCATTTTTTCCACAATTCATGAAGAGACGCATCGAATTTCTCCTTAGGATATCTACCACCCATAAACCCTAGCTTACTTTTTCCTAGTAAACTAACACGCATTGCACTACTCCACATTGTATAGTTTTCAGGTCTAGTTAATTTGACTGAAATCAGAGAACTACGTGGAGTATCACATGGCTAAAGAAACAGGGGATGATGTTGATCAATTCAAGTTGAGCTACCGCCAGCAGCTCCTATGCTTGTGTCAATTTCTTCATTCTCGACTGCCATTGTTAATGAGGCACTCGAGCTCAGATGAAGAAGCAAAAAAAACGGAGAAGAAACTGCTAATTGTTCGAATTAGCCCTAACTTCGAAGATATCGAAGAATTTATCAAAATACAAACACTGAGCAAGCTTAGATCTAGATAATTGATAACGAAGCGTGATTCATAAATACAAGCTCTGATACTATGATGAAATCCTAGATCTAATCTGAGCTGCTAAGCTGAGAATGAAGGAGAATCGGTTACACGCTAATGGAGAAGAACGTTTCTTCATTTTCTGTTATTTTTTGTTACAAACACTATATACTAACCGTGTATATATACAAACAAGTTAGCAACTAACACACCTACTTGACAAACTAAACCTTCCACTAACTTAGCTTAGCTGGCATCCAATTGTACATTCCACTGTCTATACACCTAATACTTCAACAGATGGATGTATTAACGAAGATGAGATAAGTGACCTCGTACAATATGTTTTGAAATGGGGCATTAGGGCCTCTTAGGCTTCTACATTGTTTTTAGATCTGTATTTTCTTTTGTTGCTGTCGTCGCCGTCGCCTTTTTGTTTGAGAACCAAATATCCTTGTAGTTGTAGGGTTTTTTGGGAGTTTTAATAAGTATTAGTACTATGTAACTGTCATTATGTCGTACATGTCTATGTTTCGCGTTTTCTATGTAAATTCTGTTCTTGTAGCCAAATGATATAAGTTATCTTCGACATTTTCTTCTCAGTTATCCCTGTGAGCTTTCTTACCTCCTGTACGGGTACGTAGAGGTGGATCCAAAAATTTAAGTTTATGGGTTCCTACAAAAATCTTAAGTTAATATACAATAATGGATTAACGGACTGTGTTCCAAGCTAAATATTCTTATATATTTAATAAATTTTTCAATATAAATACCGGATCTAGACAAAAGTTGTTGGGTTCACGAGAACTAGTAACTAATGCACTAAATTCGCCCCGGGGTATGTAATATTGACTTGGAACTTTTATTTGAGATAGTTTGATCATGTCCTATGTAGATATCAGATGCGTCGACTTGTACTTGAGAAGGCCATGAAGATTCAATTAGGTGTTAATATGAGATGAAGCAGATCACCTAAACTAATAGTTCTAAGCTCTCTCCAACTCCATGCAATGGTAAATCATGATCTTTGTCGCGCTTGAGGTTTTCAATATAATATGAGTTACATTAAATACAAAAAGTAGGCATTATTGGAACATAAAATGATTAAGTAAATGATTACACACATCCACATATATAAAAAAAAGGGCAAAGGGCCGAATATACCTCTCTATTTTTGAAAATGGTCTAAGAATACCCCTCGTTATACTATTGGGTTATCTATACCCTTGCAGTCATACTTTGGGTTCAAATATACCACTCATTTAAACGGAGGGACACGTGTCATCGTCCTGTTGGTCAATTCTAATTAACTCCTAATTAATTAAAAAGACTCATTATCCATACCCGAAAAATAATTATTTTTTTGTAAAAACTGAAAAAAACTAAAAAAGAAATTTACTAAAAACTGAAAAAAATAAAAATATTTTTTTTTTCAGTTTTACAAAAAAACTGCTTTAGAAAAAACTGAAAAATATTTTCTAAAACAATGTTTTTGTAAAAACTGAAAAAAAGAAGAAGCTGAAAATCAATTTTCTAAAGCAATTTTTTTTGTAAAAACTGAAAAAAACTGAAATATTTTTTACTAAAAACTGAAAAAACGATTTAATTATTTTTTTTCCACCTTTTACAAAAAAACTGCTTTAAAAAAAGCTGAAAAATATTTTCTAAAATAATATTTTTATAAAAACTGAAAAAAGAGCTGCAAATCAATTTTCTGAAGCAATGTTTTTGTAAAAACTGAAAAAACAAATATTTTCTTTTTTTCAGGTTTTAGTTAAAAATATTTCAGTTTTTTCCAGTTTTTAGTTGTTTTAGAAAATTGCTTTTCAGTTTTTTTTTTCAGTTTTTACAAAAATATTATTTTAGAAAATATTTTTTAGTTTTTTTAAAGCAGTTTTTTTGTAAAAACTGGAAAAAAAATATTTTTGTTTTTTTCAGTTTTTAGTAAAAATGTTTTTTAGTTTTTTCCAGTTTTTACAAAAAAAAATTATTTTTCGGGTATGGATAATGGATCTTTTTAATTAATTAGGAGATATTTAGAATTGACCAACGGGACGATGGCATGTGTCCCTCTGTTTAAATGATGGGTATATTTGAACCCAAAGTATGACCGCAGAGATATAGATAACCTAATAGTATAACGAGGGGTTTTCTTAGATCATTTTCGAAAGTTGAGGGGTATATTTGCCCTTTGCCGTAAAAAAAATTGAGAAAGAGTTTAGCAGGGACAAGTCTTATTTAGGTGACCTTTTAGGGTAAGAAGCAATAATTATTAGATTTGCTCCCTAAAATAACTGGCCCATCTCAGGGCACAAAGTTTGACACGTCGCACTATCTCAAGTTATTTTATCTCCCTCTCACCTCCCTTTTCTATCCAAAGATTCTTGTGATTTGTTTCTCAAAAAATCGTCCAAACTATATGGTCTTGTTGTGACCCTTAATTACCCGTATGAAAAAGACTTATCAAAAGTTGAAATTCGAGGGTTTTCAAATGTTGAAACTTGTTCAATATTGAGAATACTAACAAGTTTACAAAGTGGACGAGAAGGAGATTAAAGCTGTGTTGGAAATATATTTCCATGTGACTTTGCCTACAATTTTGGAATAATATAAATTCTCAGAATCATTCTCGGCTAGGCGTAGACTACTTTTAGGTTCAATTCACACTTATCTTTACACCAAAAGATACGCAAACGGATTGGGAAAGGCATAAGTTCTCTCTCTATATGCTAGTATGTGTATCATACTTGTTTACCCTTAAAAATGAATATCGATTGAATTTATACGCGGTTTTAAGGATATGTGGACTAATTCAAAACAAGTGACTAATGACGTTAGATAAATCAAATAAAAGATATAGTAAATAGCCAAACCAATGATGATAGTGAGTCTGAGCTCGGTTAAAGACTTAATAAGGAACATGCCTTCGGTTCCTCAACAAGTCCTCTCTTCATCTTCCCAAACGACCGTCGGTATTGAGGCGGCTGCTACCGAAGTAGTAGCCCTCAAAACGGCTTCTCCAGAGGTAGATGCCAACGAAACGGCCGCCGAGCCTCCCTTAAAAATATATATTCCCGAGGGTTCCTCAATTGCAGACGACTTTAAGGTCGAGAAACCCACACGCAAATAGGATCGGAGTGAAAGAGCATCAAGGTACATATGCTTTAACCGAAGATATTCTTCCTGTGGTCCGAAAGGACTGATATTGGGAAGACAACGACGATGTGGTAGTCCTCAGGCCTGGGGACGCCATTACTACCCACGTGAAGAGTACTTAAGTATTTACGCTTACCCCTTCACATTGGGCCTGGTGGACCCGGTTGTTTTGGATTTTTGCAAGAGGTACGAGGTGTGCCTCGGAAAAATTCATCCATCTCTATGGAGGATCGTGATCCTCCTTCGCTACTTCTTGAACAAGACCAAGTCTCGTCGGTTCACGATCAATCATTTACTTCATTTATACAGTCCCCAAATTTTTTGAGGGGGACTAATCAAGCTTACTCGTCGGGCCAGCAATGTCCCATTTTCGAGTATTCACAAAGAGCAAGACCGAGGCTGGTAGAGATGCTTCGTTCGTGTGAAGATTGAAGACGAGATTCCCCCCGAGTTTCATGCCTTTCCCTGAGAAGTGGAACGGATCTCGTAAGTGCAGTCTCTCCTTTTTGTTTTATCTTTTTTTATTATTTCTCCCTTCGCATTCATACTTGTGATTGTGAAGCCGTCGCTCGTGTTCCAACTATAGTCCCCCATCTAAAGGAATGGATTGAGGGCATCTGTAAACAAATGACATACTCCGAACGCGCATGGAACGGTCTTTCGAAGGGCCAATGGGAGGCCCGTTCTCCTGGTAAGGCCTCTCTATAAATAGTTAATGCCATGCTTCTTACTTTCATTATACTAACTTTCCTTCCCCTTTGTTGTTGCAGGTTTTCCTAAGACCACCGAACTTAGGCCTTTGGAAGGGGCGGGGGACGTCCCCTTGTCTGTTGATCCCTCCGTTGTGGGGCATCCTAGGGCTGCCGCGGAGGAAAAGAAGAAAAGGAAAAGGAAACCATCAGGCTCCCCGGGCCCTGAAGCAAAGAAACAAAAGAAGAGGGTAGCTCGCAAGCCCAAAACAATCTCAAACTCTCGAGTACCAGACCCTGATTCTCTTCTCCGGCTCGAGACAAGCCGGGGGAAAATCTCATTTTTGTCACCCACGAGACGACCATTCCCTGGGGGCAAGAGGCATCCAGAGGGGAAACTCGTGAGGCTGACCTCCCTCAGACTCGAGAGGTCGATATGGAGACCCGGGGAGGGACTCCCCAAGAGGCCGGCTCCGCCCCGAAGAAGGCACCCGGTATAAGTAGAGATTTTGGGGACGCCCTCCTACACCGAGTCCATGCTCGAGGAGGACCAAGCGGGAAAGGAGAAGTACAACGAAGGGGTCCATGGCGCGGACGATCCCCTTCATTCCTTTTTTGACGGTGTGGACTCGTCCGTTGTAGAAACTTCCTCCGGGATGAGCGACCTAGAAGTTCCGAAGAAGGACACATCCTCGGAAGTTGGCGGGCCGAGTTCGAGCCTGAAATTGATCAACCAGTTCCCTGCTCCGAGTGTGGACCCTGATCGCAAGAGATCAATTATTCTGACCGTCCCGGAGGATGCCCATGGCATATATGCTCTCGTGGGGATAGCTAGCTACCTCTGATGCCTGATGACCAAGGAGTACCATGCAAAAATGAATGAGGTGAACGTGTCATGACTTTTTAATAAGGCGCACCAGGCGCTGAACCAGGTAAGACATTATTATGTTCCTTTGAACTTGACTTAGGTTTTGATTTTTCTCAGGTTTTCATCTTTTTGCAAGCCTTGGTACTTCACCACGAGAGCTTCCTTCGGTACCAGGTCGAGGTCAATCAGCTCGAGATCAAGGTCAAGGAGCTTGCCCCAAAAAGGGAGATGTACAAGCTTCTCAGCGAGTAGCAAGAAGGGATCATTAAGGACCTTCAGTCCGAGCTGGATGGGGCTCAGAAAGAAGCATCACCCCTAAGGCGGGAGCACGCCAACTTGGTTGAAAAGATAAAGGTCTTTGAAGTTACAAACGAGGAACCGATCATTAGTGGCTAATGACAATATCCTGCAGGTCCAGTAAAAGATCGACCAACTCCGAAAATAGATGGACGAAATCCAAGTTATGGCCGACGGGTGGAAAAGCAACATGGATCTGCTGGCCTCGGAGAAGGAAACCGCCCAGGCTAAACTATTTTTAGTAGAGGTTTAACTTCGGGTGGCGAAGGAGAAATATGATAAACGGGCTCAACTAAGTGAGGATCTCTGAACACATTTGGGCTTGGCCATGGATGAACGCGATGCCCTTGGAAAAGAGCTCGAAGCAACGAGATCCAAGTTAGAGACAACCTCAGCCGATGCTGACAAGATGGTTGCTCAATACAAGGCCGATATCGAAGCAGCCAAGGCCCGCCTAAAGACCACCGTTGAGTACGTGAGGTGGCTATCTCGAAGGGAAAACCTCGAGGAAATCCATGCCTGAGGTTTCGACCTGTATGCCGAGATCGAGGAGGCAAAACTACTTAAGGTCGACGAGAAGAAGCTACATGAGCCCGAAGGTGAGGAGGCATCCGAAGAATCCGAAGGCCCTGATGGTTCTGGTGATGAATCGGGCTCCGGTCAGGCGTGAATGCCTTAGGGTTTTTTAATTTTTGTGTTGTGTACATATTTTTTGTTCATTTTGTGGTCGTTTTTGTTGGGCCTTTATAAAGATATTTCAGAATATATAAAATTTTCTCCTTTTTGGCAATTTTAACTTTTTTAGCATCTTTTCACAATTTCTATTTTTGCAAATATTTTTGATGCCTTAGCATAGTATCAAATGTAGTAATAGGTCGTATGTTTTTCGAAGGTCCAAACAGAACCCGACCTCGATGCAATCTTTTGTTTGCTTGAAGCTTTGAATCCTCGGAGTGACCGAAAGTTTTCTAAAAATACGTAAGTGTTCTCAGACGAGGGTAACCTTTTGGCAGGTTTTGAATATTTATTGAAGGCCTTACGTTTTGATTACGGGCTTCGGACGTCTCTGAGCCATTTTTTAGAGTGGTCGTAGCCTCTTGGGTTTAGGCACTACCTAATAGGTTTTGTGCCTACGGGTTTTGATAACCCGAGTTGTTCGAACTTATTTCGGACGACAGTCCCCGAGTGGGGGTAGCCCTTGGGCTCGGATAGGAGTAGCCTTTGGGCTTGATAGTCCCCGGGTAGGGAAACATTTTTCATTTTTGTGTGTAAAGTACAAGATTGAAAGCGTGTAAAACCTTGTATGTTGGCTAAGGTGGCCTACACGGACACAATTCACTTAACCGTTTGGCCCTTACAATAAATCCTAACCACCGAGCCTAGCCTGTTAAGCACAAAGTTTCCTTCTTTCCTTGCTAAGAAGATTGAACCGAGGGTGATGGCCCCCTAGTATTCGAGGTCGATCTTGAGAGGGCTTGGATACTGTTGATGAGACCATTGACTATGATTTAAAACCGTTCTTTGATTCTAAGTTAGCACGATTTAATGTTGCCTTGTTAAAAACTATTTCGAAAAACCCATTTGGGATAAAACCGGTTTAAGGGAAAAAGAGTGCAACACATGCTTTCAGATCTAATAGTCACATTCTCCTTTGGTTGTTGCCTGCAAGTGTTAGTTCGATTCTCAATATTATAAAAATGGTAAATGAAAATGTACCTTAGTAATAGTATCGCTTTAAGTGCGTCATGTTCTAGTTGTTTGGTAGTTGTGCACCATTTCCTGCTTCGAGTTTGTACGAGCCCTTGCCGATAATTCTGATGACTCGATATGGTCCTTCCCAGTTCGGCCCCAGCTTTCCCTTATTTAGGTTTCGGGTGTGCAACATTACTTTCCTTAGCACCAAGTCCCCGATATTGAAGTTTTGGAGGTTGGCTCTTCGGTTGTAATACCTTTCTATCCGCTGTTTCTTGGCGGCCAATCGAACTAATAGTTTCAGGCTCGTGTTCATGGCCTCACCGTTTGTTTATTCGGTCGTATATCGAAACCTGATGCTCGGTTCTCCCACTTTAACCGGTATTAGTACTTCGGCGCTGTAGACCAATGAAAACGAAGTAACTCTGGTACTAGATTTAGAGGTTGTAAGGTATGCCCACAAGACTTCATGCAGAATTTCCTTCCATTTCCCTTTGGCTAGTATGTTCTTCTTTGTTAATTTCGCCTGTCCGTTCCCACTAGGGTGATAGGGTGTCGACAAGATCTTTTTGATCTTATGGTCTTCGAAAAATTTGTTTACCTTGCTGCCAATGAACTGCTTCCCGTTATCACACACATATCAGCCGGTATCCTGAACCGACATATTATGTGGTCCCAAATGAAGTCGACGACTTCTTTTTCCCGTACCTTCTCGAACGCTTGAGCTTCGACCCACTTAGAAAAATAATCAACCCACAAAGTCCTTTGCATCTTTCTCCATGTCGATCCATTAATAGCCGGCCCTGATTATCTTACGAACCAAAGATTCTTCCCTCAAATGATTTTCGCAAGTGCTTTCGTGAACTTCCCTCAAAACATATTCGGTGTCTCCCGGCCCCAAGCATTTGGCGAGCGGGCCATCGAACGTTCTTCTGAACAGAGTACCTTTGGACAGGTTGAACCTGGCCGCCTTCGTAAAGCTCTCGATTCTTTAGGATCTGAGGGCAACTTCCTAGTCTCCAAGTAGTAAATATACTTGTTTCTCCAATCCCAAATTAAACTTGTTGAGTTTATTTCAGCATGGCCTTCTTCCACTACCGATTTCATGAGTTGTACGATCGTTCCTGATTTGAATTCATCATTATCAACCGATGACCCCAGGTTAGCCAGGGCATCAGCCTCACTATTTTGATCACAAGGTACGCGTTGTAGGATCCATTCCTTAAATCGATGCAGTGTTACCTTCAATTTGTCTAAATACCTTCGCATTCGTTCCTCCTTTACTTCGAACGTTCCATTGACTTGATGTACCACAAGGAGGGAGTCACACTTTGCTTCGACCACCTCGGCCCCCCAGGCTTTTAGCCAATTCGAGACCTGCAATCATGACCTCATACTCGTCTTAATTGTTAGTCAATTTCACAATTTTAAGAGATTGCCTAACTACGCTACCAGTAGGCGGCTTCAACACGATGCCGAGTCCAGACCCCTTTGCGTTCGAGGCACCGTCCGTAAAAGGGGTCCAGATTCCCGAATAAGTCTCCGAGGTTAACAACAATTCCTTTTCGACTTCGGGTATTAAGGTCGGCGTAAAGTCGGCCATAAAGTCTGCCAAAATTTGTGATTTGATGGCAGTCTGGTGTTGATATTCGATATCGTACCCGCTAATTTCTATGGCACATTTGACCAGCCGACCCGAGAACTCGAGTTTTTGCATTATGTTCCTTATTGGGTAAGAAGTTACGACGCATATAGGGTGGCACTGAAAATACTTCTTTAACTTTCTGGAGGCACTTAGCAAAGCGAGCGCCAATTTTTCTAAGTGAGGATACCTTGGTCCCGGGTTCAACTTCGCTCGACCTTTCCGTGGTTTGTTCATTCCTTCGGGTGTTTTCCAGGGATGGTTCAGGCTCAACTCTGCTGGGGGCGTGGCTATGGTTCTGCAGCTGGGCTATCGCCGCCTGTTGAGCTTATAATATTTCAAAGATCACCCGCAAATTGATCTTATCGCCTTCACTGTCCTGCATACCCTGGGCTATTGATCGGCCTCTTCCTCGAACGTTATTCTCAGGATCGGTCGGCAGGTTTGCATCGATGGCCACATGTGAGTTGGCGCCAATTGGGTCAGCAATCGGAACTGTTGGAGTAAACAAGGGGCACCTCATTGCTGGGTACTATATTGTTGTTTTCACCATGGTGGCCAGATTCAGCATCAACGTTCAAGTGAGCAGATTGAGAGTTTGACATTCTAAAGTTGACCTGAAATTAACATCTCAAAGAACAAGTATAAAACAAAGTGTGTTATGGGAATATGTATCAAATTACAACTATTATCCTTAGCCCCACGGTGGGCACCAAACTGTTTACCCTTAAAAATGAATAACAATTGAATTTATACACGGTTTTAATAATATGTGGACTAAATCAATACAAGTGATTAATGACGTTAGATAAAGCAAATAAAAGATATAGTAAATAGCCAAATCAATGATGATAGTGAGTCCGAGCTCGGTTAAAGACTTAACAAGGAACCTGCTTTCGGTTCCGAGCTTGCACTTATGAAGAACTTACGAACAAAAACAAGAACTTTGAATGACTTTTAGAAACAGAGAGAACATAAGTATATTGCCTTGGTATGCGTATTACAGTGTGTGTAATGAATAATTAGCTTCCCCTTTATATAGTAGGGGAGTTTTACCCTAGATACAATCTTAAAAAAGGTAAAAATCTTCCTTTTCGCTAGTCACTGATGTTTCGCCGATATGGGCCGAGATTCACGCCTTGATATCTGGTTGGGCAAGGATATCACGATCCTTTGTTAATCGTGTGCGGACGTTTGATAATGCTCTCCGAGGTCTCAGGACTCGAACCGGACCCGGGAGACGTGGTCTCGATGGCTCCGAGGGCAGGTGTTTTGCTCGGACCCTGATACGTGAGGCTCATGGTTCTGATTCCGATTTCTTGGAGTCACGTCCTTGCTCCGTCTGTCTCACCGAAAAATTGGGGTGCTCATTGGACTCGATTTTACCCGTATACAATACTATTCAATAGATGTTGATCTTATTGTTGTACTTAGATGGAGCCATGGGTCAGCAATAAACACACATGATTTTGTGCAAGTGGTATCAATCTATTGTATGTGTCTCTGGCGATGAGTACCAAGACTTCACTTAATTCCTCCCCCAAATGGTGTTTATTTTGAAATATTATCAAGAGATTTCGATCTATATTATATATGCATGTACAATCAAAGAGTTATTTCAATGATTCCCATGTTTGTAATTTGAAAAGAAAATTCCCATGCATCCCAGAAAATTTATTCGAACCTAATTAAGAGAAATTCAAAACAAGTTACAAGTTCGTGTCCTGCAACAACTAATAGGGCTAATATTTTAGAACTACAATTTTGAATATACTGTATAATTTTAAATTAAAAAAATGCTATTCATGTACACACATTTTTTCAAAAAATTAATTTTATTATGGTCATATCTATGTATTTGCATTTTGTTCCCATTTATATTTTTCACCTATGTATATGTCATCCCTTTGTTTCTTGCCATAGTCGTATGGATCATAAAGTCATAGTATATCTCAAAGAGATTTTCATTTCCATATAAAATCTGATATCATGTATGATGACGCTACTAGAAAATAAGCCTATTGGAACGGATGTTTTAGCAACGGTGACATAACATTGCACAAGATATTCTACCCTATTGAAACAGTTCTAAGAGTAAACCGTTGCATTAGTATAATAACTGTTGCCAAAGATAAATCGACGGTTACCACTGTTAAACTTCCTTTGACCTAGTCACCACTGTTAGACTTCCTTTGACCTAATGATGTACTAGAAAGAATTATATTAGAAAATAGAGTATTAGTAGTTATTTAATCCTTTAATATTTCTAATTTTAGCTGTCTTATTAAATGTTACTCACTTTTCAATATATATTTAAAATCATTTTCGTAATTAGAAACTCAAAAATACTTTTTAGAAAAATTAGCCAAACACAATTATTTAATATTAAAAAATAATGCATCTCTTCAAAAAGTATTTTCTTGAATAACTATTTGTATAAAAGAATTTTTTATAAATAAGCAGTTTTGAGAAGTTTTGCCAAGCAATATCTACATGGAGCGAATTTAAACTAATCGAGCCTAGAATTTTTGAATGGGAATGCTTAAAAGGCAATAAGTCTCCGGAATATGTATTTGGTAGAGTATGTTTCATATTTAAGGAAAATATCGTTAAATAACCGAAAAACCGACAAAAATCGAATCGATAAAAAACCGACTTAAGTGGTTTGGTTTGGTTCCAATATTTTATTTTATTTTTTAATTTTTTTTTTAAACCCCTCCCAAATTAGGAGGATCTATAGTGTTCCAATATTTGAAGAACCGACTTACTTGGTTTGGTTTCTTTTTAGAGAAAACTGATCCAAACCGAACCATGAACACCCCTAGTTTTAGCATGAAATTTTGGTTAGGGATTTGTTAATTGAGTGCTATTAGTTGGATAATTATTTCGTATTTAGTAATATTTATGTGTTTGGGACAGTACGGGTTTCTCTCAATGCTTATATAACAGGTTAAGAGTACATAAATTGATTTGCCTAGCGAATAGTGTTAGTTAGGTGACAATCACGTTTAGGGAATTGTTTGGGACGTGAGATCGTTACTGCCATGAACTTAGAAGGCCTAAATTTGACAAGTAAATTCGAGTATGTTATATTTAATGATACAGACGCGCTCACAATAGCTATTCTGGGGCACAATCAGTTTTATGGTCAATTCCTCTCATCACTCATTTATGGGGAACAAGAGGGGGTGGGAGGAGGGGAGCTTCGGGTACTTGATCTTTCCAATTAACAAATTTGAAAGGCAAATTTGAAGTAGACTCAACCAGCTAAAGAAGCTGGATTAGAAGAGAATCACGTCGTTACTATCGCTACTTTCACTTAACGATTTAGTAACCGCCGACAAGACTCCTAGTTTAGTAACCATTAGATGGAATAAGACAAATATGACAATAACAATCATATTAGTCATCGTTGGTTTGCTTCTGTTTGCACCGGAATCTGATTATTAACGATATAGTTGAACTCCCAATTTTTAATGATTAAACTGCCCACGAGTTCTAACGTTTATTGCTTGGTAATTAGGTATTCACTAGTGTTGTTCTTGTTGTAGTTTGTTTGGTGTGTTTTAAAAAACTATGTAATATTTTTCAAGCTTACTATTATAGATGTTCTCTAGTGTTGCTCTTGTTATGGCTTTTTTGTTGCGTTTAAATTAACTATGTAACATTTGCGGGAATATTTCTCAAGCCTTCTATAAGTTAGTGACATATAGCCTAAGGCTAAACTTTTTATAATGGGCCTTAATGTTTTTGATAGAATTTTACTGGTTGTTTATATAGTAGTATTACATGACATAATATTGGTTAGATTTTGTAAAATTAAGTTAATAAGATATTAATTATGTATTTGTAATATATTACCTTAGATCTTATTATAAAAAAAATTATTTAGTAATATGAAGATTTGAGTAGTTAAATTAATTCAAAGTTTTAAAATATTTTCACTGTTAAAAAGTAAGCAGTCTCTTTTCTTTCTATTTGTGTAAAGATTTTGTACTTTCTTTTCTTTTTTTACAAACTTCGATCTTGTCAAACAAAAATAAAAAAATAAAATCTACTGTTAAAATTTTTTTGGACTTCAAAAATTTTGGGACCCTAAATCAAAAGTTGTAATAGTCTCGCCTTTGAGATGCCCCTCACCTTAATTATTCGTCAGATGCTTTGATTCATAACACCAACCTCCTATTTGGTACCCTCGTTGGAGTTCAATTATATCCTGGTTCGCGTCAAAAAATTCGACAGAGAGGAATAAAGTGATGTGTAACTTCATATTTAGGACTCAATTAGTTATAGCCTTTAATTAAGGATGAATGAGTACTTATAATATTTATGCGGCCCATAAAGTTAATTTTTCAAGCAAATAGATCGGCTTGCTAATTTATGCATTTTAAATCTCTAGGTAATGCCATTACTTTGGTAGAATTATCGAGTCGATATTTCCCACAAAATGGTTTCAAGAAATCAATTAAATTAACTTTAGGCAGTTTTATTTTAATGTGGTAACAAGCCTGCTTTATTGATCTCTAATAGTCTAATATATTTATATTCCTCTTCTTACTTCTACTTTTTGATCAAGTTCAGCGTAAAGGACAAGGGTTAAAAGATACTGAAAGATCTTCAAACGTTTAAAAGCATCTAAGCAAAAGAGAATTATTAGAATTTATTTAAGATTATTTAGTTACTTTTTACCCTAACATAGTTTGCATTAATACACATTCATCCTAAGGAAACGGTTAAAGAAAGAATAAATTCTTAATCTTTATCCGAGCAAAAACAGTGGCACAGAAAAAGACTTATCACGGAATCTAAGCTGGTCTTTATATATATGAAGCGTCCCTTGTTGGAAATTTATCCACCACTTTCCTTATATTCCTAAGGAGATAGACAAAGAAAAAGTATACCAAAGAAGAAAGAAAAAAATGCCTTGGTTCATCCCTTCTAAAGGTGTGAGTTACCCACTAACTGAAGAGCAAGTGAAAGGTATGCTCAAGAAATATGATAAGAATAAAGATGGTAAACTTAACAAGCAAGAACTCAGGTTAGCTTTTAAAGATATGGGTTTGCATTTTTGCCGTTGGAAAGCTGGAAAAGCCCTTCGTTTTGCAGATAGAAATGGTGATGGATATATTAACGATGATGAAATTAGTGAGTTCGTCCAATATGCTTCCAAATGGGGTTTTAGGATCTCATAGGCTTCGACTTCTTTTTTGTTTTACTTAGGCTTCTATATATCTTCAAAGTCAAACAGCAAAAGTATATATATATATAACTATATATATATATATATTTAGAGTGCGTGCGTTGCACGTGTTTGTTACGACAATAATAAAAAAATAAAATAAAAAAAATATGAATAGATAAAAAAAATGTCTAATCTAGAAAAATAGCAAATTTCTAAGTCCCCGGCAACGGCGCCAAAAACTTGTTGCGACCAAACACACTCACGCAAGTATACGCGGTCGTCAAGTAATAAAGTGACTAAAAGTCGGATGTCGAACCCACGAGGACTTATGATTAACTATTAACTAAATTAGCCTATCTTAATTATCTAAACAAGAATTAAATCTAAAAATATTTTATTCTAACTAATTAAATAAGAAAAATATAAATAATGAACTTTGAACAGAGAAAGAGCAGATTTTAATGATATCAATGTAATGAAAACGATCTAGGGTTATGGGCTATCTAACAATCCTATTGTATTCTTCAATTGAATTGACCGACTAATTTATCTAGCTTATTGGTTGACAGGGTTAATATTGCTCATAAGAATCTGTCGAGTTCTTACTCGCCTATTCAAGCTAACCTAACGCCTATATGTCTATGGAGTTAGAATCAACAAGAACGCATTTATAATTCCTGTAAATCAACCAAGCAAGGCAATTAGGTATATGTCTATCCTAACCACGAATCCGTTCCCCGATGCCCGAGTTCAAGAACTTGCCCTACTCAATCCTATATGCAATATAGAATTCCCACTTTCGAGTTCAATTCTAGATTCGTAGATAATATTCAATTGGTGATCAAGCAATTAAATAATTAAGTGCAAGATTGAATAAATAAACTAATATGATAAATCAAGAAGTCAAAATCAATATCCGAATAACAATAGTCATGAAAGAACCACAACCCTAGAACGTGAAGTTTAGCTCCACATAGACATGGTAGCCAAACAACAAATCATATAAAGAAACATAAAAATTACTAAATTTGGTAGGAGAAAGATGAAACTTGATGAATTTCGGCCTCCACAGCTTTGTCGTGGCCTTTTCCCTCTTCCCAATATGTTCGATAACCTCAAAGAGGCGTTTTTAGCTTATATATTGCGTACAAAAGTCGTGGGCCAAATCTCTCCTATTCCTAGTCCAAATCGGCTTCAGGGATTGATGCTAAGGTGGATGCGACGCATCCACCTTGTCCTCCATTTCAATTTTTGCCTGCGAAGGTGGATGCGACGCATCCACCTTATCCTCTATTTCTCAGCTTGCATGCGATGGTGGACGCGACGCATCCAGCTTCACTTCTACTTCCCAGTTTCGCACGCGATGGCGGACGCGATGGCACAACTTCACTGCTAAGGTTGCATGCAGGATGATGTTTTCCTAGGTTGGATGCGACGCATCCAACCCTTCTTCCTCTAGCTAAACCACCTTTTCTTCATATTTTGCATTCCGAACACCTTAAATCGTCACACATAACTTAATTAGTCATCAAACCAATAATTACACCATGTTGGGTGTTTTAAAGATTAAATAACATCAAAAAGTGGTTAAAGCATGGGCAAAGTAACATCAACACATATCGAAATATGCCAAACATTAGTTAGCACAAGTTGCTTCGTATTTACAAAAAATTGTAAATTTTTGGCGAAAAAAATAGAAGAGTTAGAGCTTATACTATTTAAAGAATAATAATTTTACTTTCCAATTTTAAATTTTTATAAGTTATTAGGTCTTCATTGTTTCCTCTTTTTTGGTCTACTTGATATTTTTTTGCCTTCTATCTTTTCAACTTCAATTTTTATTGCACCAACTTTTATAATTTCGTGTAACTCCTATACAATTAAAGTCTTCCAACCTGATGCCCTCCATTTATTGTATTAAGTTTGAAAAGAAAGATAGAAATTTTATCCACACTCATGACTATTTATCATATAATTTATTATTGTTAAAGAAAAGTGGGTTAGGTAAAAGCAAGAATATATATATATATATATATATATATATATATATATATAAGATTAATTCTATATAATTTGTATTATCGCAACTTGCAACCAACCAAATATCATGTAGCTTCAAAGAATGTAACATTATTATTCATGCTTATTATTTTTGATATCAAACACCTCATATATTGGAATATATCTAGAAAGTCATATGTAAATAAATTATTATCGCATTTATGGAAATATCATAATGAACTTTTTTAATCTTGAATAATTTTAAACTCCTAAATATTAGGTTTTAATATGTAGTTCAATTGAATTGAATTCTTTTGCTAATCAGTTAATTAAAAAAGTAACTATATTTGTTTTCAACACTAAAGGAATAATTCTTTACCTTTTTCAGATTTTTATATTAGCTCATCCCAATTTTAAAATATTTAAGTGTAATTACGAAGGAAAATAATAATATTTTTCTTTATATACATTATTAAACTTTTAATTAATAAAAAAATAAATCAGTAAAGTAATAAGAATATGAGATGCATTGATCGAGAAAACAATAGTTGAACTCCACAAAAAAAATATGGCAAACAAGTTGCTACAAAAAATAAATCTATTTTTAATTTTTATTTTTACTAAGATAATCAATTATATAGAATTAATTTATTTTTCCTTTATCAAGGGTTCGATCAATTGATATGTTTCCACAAATAATTGAAATTCAATTTCTTGATCTGTATCTTCAATTTTTGGTAACTTATAAAGTTCTTCCGTCAAACCTTGATCAATGAACCTACAAAATCCTTCAATAAATCCATAATTAAGAATAAGGAACATCAAAAGAGTGCCAACCAACATTATTGATTTTAGTTATAATTTTCAATTGGTCTTGCACTATATTTTTTGTTTTTATTAAGATAATAAAATTAATTGGTTGTAATTCTATGAAAAAGAATATTCAAACATAGAAGAAGTAATATTTTCTATTAGGAAAAAAATTAAACTTAGTATACATTCTTCTGAGAATATATGTCTGCTTGATGTATTTTGAGTATGTTAATGTGTTTTTTTAATAAAATTAAATTATTTAGTAGCTCTTGCAATTGTAAGCGTAATGTTATTTTGCCACGTATAACGTGCAATGTCCTAAATATACACAAAACAAACTAAACGTCTAAACCTAAATAAATTGCAAAGTAGCATGGAAGTAACAATTTATTAAACTTAAAAATACCAATTTTTAGTAAGTTCTTTGGCTGTCCTAGAAAGAACAAAATTATCGTACTGAAATTCTAGCAAAAAGTTTATATAAGATGAGCTTTGATTGATTTTAAAATCATAAATATTAGGTCTTCTTACATATTAATTCAAATAAGGAACGCTTGAATAAGCAAAATTTTAGTTAATTTTAGAGACCTAAATATTAAAAAAAAATTATAATTTTGTGTATAATTGTTTTTTGGTAATATATAAAATTTATTTTTAAAGGATAAAAAAGGCACGTATCATCTCACGTATATCATTTTAAAAAAGTATATGCCAAGATAATGGATTTATAAGTGCATATTACATTATAAGTACAGAAAATATATGATATTATTTTTGTAAAAGCTATACTAAAATTAAACTTATAACAGATCGACCGCAAGGGGTGTGTGTGTTTATATATATATATATATATATATATATATATATATATATTATATATATATATATATATATATATATATACATATATTACTTTTTTTAGCACCAATAGTTCTGAGAAACGTTTAATTGACTTCAATATCCAACGTATGTTGTAATCCATTGAAAATTTAAATTTCTATAACTTTAAAGAATGTAGGTCTTAAAGGAAATATATAATCGTTTCGTCAGAAAATATCAATTCTTCGGTGTCAAAGTACGAAAGAAAAATGCAGAAAAATATTTTTATAAGTTGGTTGCTGAAAGATCTAGATAAAAACAGGGAAAAATATGATGAAATCAATATTGTTAGAAACAAAAATAATTCTACCTATTTGTCTCCTAAAGTTCTAGTTTTATAATTTAAGGTTTTCGAATTACATCTAAATATGGTCTATATTTTGTTTCATAAATCAATAGCATCCCCTTAAAATGTGATTCACATCCCTGAAGGTAACGTCCAAATTTAGGTATTTGTTCAAATAGGAACAAAATTTATATAGGTAAATTTTTAATTAATTTAAACCTTAAATATTAGAATTTTTGCATATATAATAGTTAAAATAAGGAAATATTTAGTATGCATATTTAGTTAATTTCTAAGTACTAAATATTAGAGAAGCAATTAAATAACTATACCTATATATTAGAAAAATAACTTAAATTACTACTTTGTCCAAACTGGAATTAGTTTTTCAAGGGTAAAAAAAGGCGAACGATATTTCGCTAAGGGCCTTCATGCTTTTAATATAACTAGTATTTATGAACGTGTGTTGCACGTTAATAATGATACATGATGATTTAAATATGTATTTATATGAAGGAACAATAAAATTTAATTAAAGAGAGAAATTTTATGTAAAATATTACAACAATCATCTAAATGCCGAAAAATATTATTACATTATCATAATACATGAATTTAAAATAAAAGGACATCGTTAAAACTTACACAAATGATCAATTTTGTCATGTTAGTTAGATAATTATATATTATAGTTTAAAAGTATTTAAAGTGATGGTATCTTAACGAACACTTCTTTGTAGACAATATTTTTTTTGTGTATGTTTCCTCCTAATGTGTTGGTTGCTCTGCCTTAACCAGAACTCTTGTTGTCGATCTTTATATCCCTCTTGAAAGTGCAACATACAGTTGTTCGTGCAAGAAAATATATTGCTGTAAATATAGTCCAATATTTAGAATGTTTGTCCTTATGCTTTATTTATTATATTTGTAAAACATAAATATACTAAAAATTATTTTCACACAAATTTAAAAGGACATTCCTTAGTTTCGGAAGACGAAAGTTGAATTCAGGGATAAGAATATACTTAGAAGCACATTAACCAGTATTATAATTTTTGCATGTATGACGTTATTGTCAAAACTTCAATATACCATTTGTATGCTATTACATAAGCAATTCGGCGTATCTATGTTTTTCAGTAGTACGAGAGGCATAATTTTTCTTCAAAATTAACATATATACAATGGAAGATCAATTTTAACTTAGTCTACTATATATACGGTCACACTAACATAAGTAAGAAATAAGAAACATCACAACAAACATGTATGGTAGAAGGCCATTTGGTATTAAAGTATTTAAGTATTTTTCTTGGTAGTAATTATTAGTATCATTTTTTGCTGAGTCAAAAACTAAAAACCATTTTATTTTTACTATAAAATTTTGCAATCAACCTTTTATTTAGTTGATCAACATATTCATTTTTGCTAGCTAAGATATCTTTAATTCTATAATGCGATTTGCACAAATTGCATTTTAATCTAATGATAGAAATATTTCTTTTATTAAATGCACTACTATTACCATTGAGATTGATAACCAAGTGTTCGGGAAGAACCAAATCATCTTTTATTGAATGCTCTTCTTTGTTTCTGACACGAAGCAAGAAGACACTGAATATTGAATATGTTCTTACTTTATATTTCTTGTCAGTTGAATTTTTTTCGTTGAGGCCAGAAGTATAACTTTGGTAAGCTAGCTTTTACAGTCTCTGCTTTTGTCATTTTGGAACCACTGGTAGTACTTGATATAAATCACCTCCCAAACCATTAATTTTTCACCAGATGGTTCATTAATATCCAATATATCTCTAGAACTCCGAGCAATTATTTCGATCATTTGTGTAATGACCCAACCGGTCATTTTAATTTTTAGAACCCCGTTCCCTAAAATAAAACTTTCCGTAGGTGCTTGTAATGATTTATGACTTGGGGGGATGGTTGATTCGGGATTTGAAAGTGTTTGAAGTGAAACCGGAACACTTGGTTCCTTAAGTTGGCCTTAAAGTGCTAAGTTTGACTTCGGTCAACATTTTGAGAAAACGACCCCGGAATAGAATTTTGATGATTCCAACAGCTCTGTATGGTAATTTTGGACTTAGGAGCGTGATCGTAATTTTATTTGGAAGTCCGTAGTGAAATTACGCTTGAAATGGCTAAAATAGGAATTTAAAGTTTGAAAGTTTGACCGGGGAGTTGACTTTTTGATACCGGAGTCGGAATCCAGTTCCGAAAATTTTTATAGCTCCGTTATATAATTTATGACTTGTGTGTAAAATTTGAGGTCAATCGGAGTTGATTTGATAGGTTCCGGCATTGAATGTAGAATTTGAAAACTCTTAGTTTCATTAAGCTTGAATTAGGGTATTATTCATGGTTTTAGCGTTGTTTGATGTGATTTAGAGGTTCGACGAAGTTCATATGATGTTATAGGACTTGTTGGTATGTTTGATTGAGGTCCCGATCCTTTGTTGTGGAGCAGGCCGAACGCCTCGGCAGGATAGATGCATCTATGGATTGCGCCGCACGTCCCTTGGCAGTGTACACGACACTCTAGATCGGGCCGTACGTCCTCGGCAGAAATCGTGCTTAATAATAATAATTACACGATACTTTAATAATTTATTTCAGCTTGTGAAGCTAATTAATAAATTAGAGAATCCTTGGAATTTAATGAATTATTATTCTTGATTGTTTATGGAATTAATTGTTACACCTGTAAATGAGATTTAAATTGAGAAATTGGAATTTTTCTGAATTGAAGGAATTGAATTAATATATTGAGAATTGTTACATTTGAAGGAAATTTGATTATCTCTGCTGATTAAATAAATTATTGTAAATTCTGTAAATCATGCTGATTTGAATATCCTAATTTTATTTCAATTATTATTGACCCATAGTGAGTGTCAAAGTTGACCATATCGTCTCTACCACTTCGAGATTAGGCTTGATACTTACTGAGTACACGTTTTTACGTACCCATACTACACTTTCTGCACTTTTTGTGCAGGATTTGAGACAGGTACTAGTGGAGGACCTATCATCACATATCCACGTCATCTCGAGGCATAGTGGTGAGCTGCCTTTCTGAGCCGTTCTGCAGCTACCGATATTTTTCTTATATTTATATTCTGTCTATTCCATTTCAGACAGTATTTGAGGTTTTGTATCATCTACTAGATGCTCATGCACTTGTGACACCAGGTCTTGGCACACACATTGGTATAGTTTTGGGATTTCTTGGTTTTAAATTTTATCAATGTATGCTTAATTATTAGTTGGCTTGCCTAGCTGTAGTGTTGGGCGCCATCACGATCTACATGTGAAATTGGGTCGTGACAATTTGACACTTAGTCATAAGTGCTTCATCCCATATTATCAATTTTGATTTCCTTATAAATTTAGCATCATTGCTCTGCTTTGATATATTTGTGATGGTTATTTAAATTGTTTGAAGAGGTATATCAAATCTAAAGTTGGTCGTCTCACAATAAAATCGTTATTTGTACACTACATGCTATTATTGCTAACAGTGTCATGCCTCTTGATATGATATTTGCAAGTGATGCATGATATAGAAATATTATTTCGATTCCGTCGGAGGCATCTACAGAGAATAATTCCGTTATACGAGAGTGGACTCTTTATAATATAGTCTTCAAAACTTGTTCTTGTTTAGGATTTAGCTTTGATTGTGCTTCCTCAGATACTTGTATAGCATTTTGATTCTTAATAATATACTAACCTTTTTACTTTGTGTTCTAGCGCTCTTTTTATGGAAAATATTTATGTACACTGAGATGTTTTTTTAACTTGAAAAAGAATTTTACTCATATGATGAATTTAAAAAATAATTGAATTAGATTCTCTTGCTAAATAATTAATTAAAATATTTAATTATTTGGTTTTAACATAAAAAATAATTTATTCTATGTTGATTCAGATCTTAATATTAGTTCATCTCTTGTTTTGAATGTTTAATCTTAATTATATTATTATCCACCATAAATTTTATTTTCAAAGAGTAACAGATTGATATAACATTTCACTTTTAGATTTTTATGTTTGTAGAATCATTAGTGGTATTGGAAACATCCCTCTAAGTCACTTAAAGAGATGGAATATCTCTACAATATGAGGGATTAAGACTTCAACCAATTCATACAAGCGTTCAGGTAGTAGTAACGTGAATCTCTTGAAAAAAAACTCAAACGAGAATTCTTAGTATCTTAAGCAACGTGAGATTTTGCGATTCTAAGGGAGTACGATGCAATCTTTCTCAAGAATATCATACAGATTTTTCCCTACTCCAGGTATGTTAAGGTTAAGCCCTTCCTTCATTTTGGCATGATCTCATAACTACATGTGTTTGATAATGAGACATAAAGAGAAGTTCATACTCCCGAATTTATATACATTATCCTAGTCTCATAAGTTACAGTATTCTCCCTTATCGGGACTTTATATTCAATTGAGTACTGTCTTTCTTCCAGTCAAGAGAGTAGAGGGTCTTTATATATACACAATATTACAGTACTTTCACCACCATCGAGCTATAATCGATGGGCAGGCATCTATTGGGCAACCTCTGATAAGATGGTAAGTTATATATTGAGCCTATGCGCAAGCCTATTACGGTAGAGGTACAGAGCCTAGTATGGTCGAGAGCCTATGAGCAAAAGTTGCCACAAAAATTACAACAACAATAACAATAACAACATACCCAGTAATATCCCACACCGTGGGATCTGAGGAGGGTAGTGTATATACAGACCTTAGCTTACCTTATGAGGATAGAGAGGTTGTTTCCAATAGAACCTCGGCTCAAGAAAGTATAAGCACCACATGAATGAAAATATAGATAAGAAGGGACAGTACTAAGAAGCCATATAAAAGCAGAATAAAAATAATCAGATAGTAAGGTGATCAACAGTGAAAGAAAATAATGATTAGTCATAAAACCTACTACCAACAGGAAACGAGAGTGCGTGCCAATACTATTGCTATGACCACTTTAGACTACCTAATCTACTACCCTAATCCTCAACCTCCATATCTTCCTATCAAGGGTCATGTCCTCTGTCAGCTGAAGTTGTGCCATGTCTTGCCTAATCACCTCTCCCCCTCCTCTTCTTTACCCTACCTCTACCTCTCTGTAGGACCTCCAATGCCAACCTCTCATACCTCCTCACTTGGATATTTTTACTCCTCCTCCTCACATGACCAAACCACCTAAGTCGTACTTTCCGCATCTTGTCCTCAATAGGGGCCACGCCCACCTTGTCGCGAATAACCTCATTTCTGATTCTATATAAAATGGTGTGCCCGCACATCCATCTTAACATCCTCATCTCTTCTACCTTCATCTTATGGACATGAGCGATCTTGACTGGCCAACACTCAGCCTCATACAATATCGTTGGTCTGACCACTACTCTGTAGAACTTACCCTTAAGTTTTGGTGGCACCTTCTTGTCATACAAAACACCGGAAGCGAGTCTCCATTTTATCCATCCCGCCCCAATTCGATGTGCGACATCATCAATCTCCATACCCCCTGAATAATAGACCCATGGTACTTAAAACTCCCTCTCCTAGGGATGACCTGTGAATCCAGTCTCACCTCCCCTTTCCCTCCTTGAGTATCGCCACTGAACTTACACTCCAAGTATTCTGTCTTGGTCCTGCTTAATTTGAAACCTTTAGATTCCATGGTCTGCCTCCATAACTCTAATTGCGCGTTCACACCATCTCGCATCTCGTCAATCAATATAATATCATCTACAAATAGAACGCACCACGACACCTCCCGTTAGATGTGGCGCGTTAGTACATCTATCACCAGAGCAAACAAAAAGGGCTAAGTGCCGACCCTTGATGCAACCCCATCATAATCGAAAAATGGTCTCAGTACCCACCCACCATCCTCACCCGGGTCTTTATCCATCATACATGTCCTTAATCAACCTATCGTAGGCAACAAGTACACCTCTAGCCTCCAAACATTTTCACAAAACCTCCCTCGGAACTTTATCGTACGCCTTTTCTAAACTATTGAGCCAAACTTTTATTTTTAGCGGGGCTGAAGATTTCAGCCACATCAGAGGGGACCTAAAAAAAGGTTGCTGCTAAACATTAACCATCTGTAGCGACTTTTATAGTCGTTGCTAATAATTTAGCTGTTGTAGAAACCTATAGGGTCACTGCTATATGTTGCCACTAATAATCCAATTTCTTGTAGTGTGAGTGATTGACTGTCAGTTGATATGTGTATATATATGGATCTTCCCTGGGCTTGATTGGCCATATATAGTACTGAGTGATTGAGTATTTTTTGATTGTGAGTACACGAGGTTCTCACTGAGGTGCATCATATACAGCATGTACATTGGCATGTAGATATAGATATGTCATATTCCTCACATCATTCAGAATTGATCTATTTTACTTGTACTGAGTTTAACTGTTGAACTTGAAAGCATCCCTATATTTCTATACTATTATTTCTATACTGGATTGTACATGTTGAGCTCATCACTACTTTCAGCCCAAAGGTTAGTCTTGTTACTTATTGAGTTGGTTGTACTCATACTACACTCTGTACCTCGTGTGCAGATCCAGGTACTCCCGGATACAGCGGCTGCTAGATTTCAGAGTTTTATCTATTGGAGACTATCAAGGTAGCTGCTTGGCATCTGCAGACCTTGACTCTTTTTCCTTTCAGTTGTTTGCGGTGTTCTATATTTTTCAGATAGTGTTTTATCAGCCAGACTATGTTATCATTTAAATGTTCATATAGTCAGTGATACCGGGTTTTGGGAGTATATTTATATATGTATTGTGGGATTTTCTCTTAAATTTAAATATCATGTTTTCGAACATAAAGGAAATTGTGGCTTATTAAGATTGTCGGCTTCCCTAGTATTGAGATAGGCGCCAACATGACATGTGGATTTAGGGTCATGAGAAGTTGGTATTATGATACATAGGTTACATAGGTCT
Source organism: Nicotiana tabacum (assembly GCF_000715075.1). Lineage (NCBI taxonomy): Eukaryota > Viridiplantae > Streptophyta > Magnoliopsida > Solanales > Solanaceae > Nicotiana > Nicotiana tabacum. The sequence continues at coordinate 17,565,739 of NC_134091.1, forward strand.
AACGAGTCATGAGCAGGTTTAGTAGAGTTTTGTGGATCGGTACGGAGACGTCTGTATTTATCTTCGAGAGGTTACCAAACCCTTAGGAAAGTTTCACTTTCTTGTATTCTATCGTGTGAATTTGTTGATTCGGAAAACTAAATTTTTGTTATTCTATTCTCTCACATATGGTGAGGACACATACTACCGGATCAGACGGTCAGCTACTAGTTCCACCAGTTAGGGCCAAAAGAGGCCGGGGCAGTGGTATAGGTCGAGGTGTAGCTCGTACAGCAGTTGGAGCAACACCTGTAGAACACCAGTTGCTCCAGCTCAGGAGCAGGTTCTACATATAGTTGAGCCGGCGGGGCCAGCTCAAGCACCAGTTGTGCCTATTGTGATTCCAGGCCTTCAAGAGGCTTTGGCCCAGGTATTGACAGTTTGCACTGGCCTTGCTCAGGTGGTTTGTGCTCAGGCCACACCAACCACTTCTCAAGCCAGGGGAGGTACTCATACCCTATCGCCCGTACTCCAGAGCAGGTAGTGCAGGGGCTTCAGATACCGGGGATACTACCAGTCCAGCCGGTTGAAGCAGCTCAGGCCCAGGTATGTCCTATTATGAATGAAGAGGAGTAGAAAAGATTAGGGAGGTTTGGGAGAGTCCATCCTCTAACTTTCAGTGGAACTGAGTCAGAGGATGATCAACATTTCTTGGACATATGCCAGCTGATGCTTCGTACAAGGGTTATTCTGGATACCAGTGGGGTCTTATTTACTACTTTTTAGCTGACCTGAGCAGCCTTCAGATGGTGGGAGACTTATGAGAGGAGCAGACCAGTTGGTGCAGTACCACTTTCATGGCATGAGTTCTCCGTATTATTTCTAGAGAAGTTTGTGCCAATGACCTGCAGAGAGGAACTGCGTGGGTAGTTTGAGTATTTACGTCAGGAGGACTTGTTTGCGACCAAGTATGAGATACAGTTTTCAGAATTGGCTCGTCATGCAGTTTGGTTGGTTCCCACTAAGAGTGAGAAGATCAGGAGGTTCATTAATGGCCTCAACAAACAGTTCTATTTTTTATGACTCTAAGGAATATAGCAAATACTAAATTCGATGAGGTTGTTGACAGTGCTCAACGACTAGAAATGGTTCGTACTCAGTAGCGTGAGAAGAGTGAGACCAAGAGGTTTCATGGTTCGAGTAATTCTAGTGGTTTTCCTTCTGAGGGACAGTCCTATCATAGTAGGGGTTGACCTTACAGGCCCGCTCAGATGGCTCATCCAACTTATCATGGCACGTCAGCTAGCCATGGTTCATACAGTGCTCAACCAAGTCAGTCTTCTCTTAGTGCACTTCCAGTTCAGAGTTCATCTTGTGCACCATCAGTTCAAGGTTCATTTGTACCAAGTTCTTCTGGTTCTAGAGGTCAACCTCAGAACTTACCACAATATTTCGAGAGGGATTGCTATGAGTGTGGAGAGCTGGGTCATGTGAGGAAATATTATCCCCGCTTTTTGCGAGGTCTAGTTAGGCAGAGTAGTCAAACTACGACTCATGCACCAGCTTTTATGCCAACAACCCAGCCAGCACGGGGTGGGACACATAAAGCTAGAGGTCGCCATAAAGGGGGAGGTCGATCAGGTGGCAGTCAGGCCTGATTCTATGCTATTACTGGCAAGCTAGATGCCGTTGCTTCAGATGCAGTGATCACATGTATTGTCTCAGTGTGTCTCAGATAAGCTTCTATATTATTTGAACTTGGTTCCAGATATTCGTATGTATCATCATATTTTGTTCGTTATCTGGATATGCCCCATTAGTCTTTAGTTTCATATGTTTGTGTATCTACGCCGGTGGGCAATACTATTATTGTGGACCTTGTGTATCGGTCGTATGTGATATCTATTGGGAGAATGGAGACTAGATTTGATCTCTTATTGCTTAGTATGGTTGATTTCAATGTACTCTTAGGTATGGATTGGTTGTCTCTATGTCTGCTATTTTGGATTGTCATGCAACAACTCTAACGTTGGTGATACCAGGATTTTCGAAGGTCGAGTGGAGAGGTTCCCAGATTATGTTCCTAGTAGGGTAAATTCTTATTTAAAGGCCCAACGTATGGTTGGGAAGGAGTGTTTGTCGTATTTGGCCTTTGTGATAGATATTGATGCAGGCACTCCTACCATTGATTCTGTACTGGTAGTGTGAGACTTTCCGAATGTATTTCCCATAGACCTGTCGGGTATGCCACCCAATAGGGATATTGACTTTAATGTTGACTTGGTGCCGGGCACTCAGCCCATTTTTATTCCTCCGTATCGTATGGCACCAGTTGAATTGAAAGATTTGAAAGAGAAACATCATGAACGTCTCGAAAAAGGGGTTATTAGGCCTAGTGTGTCGCCTAGGGGTGTACTAGTTCTGTTCGTGAAAAAGAAATATGGTACTATGCGGATGTGCATCGACTACATGTAGTTGAACAAAGTTACAATCAAGAACAAGTATCATTTACCATGTATTGATGATTTATTCGACCAGCTTCAGGGAGTGAGGGTATTCTCCAAAATTGATTTGAGATCTGGGTATCACCAGTTGAAAATTCGGGATTCGGATATTCTAAAGACGGCATTCAGAACACGTTATGGTCACTATGAATTTCTCGTGATGTCATTTGGGCCGACCAATGCCCCAGCATCATTTATGCACTTGATGTATAGTGTATTCCAGCCGTATCTTGATTTGTTTATCGTAGTATTTATGGATGACATTCTGTTGTACTCACGTAGCCAGGAGGAACATGCATAGCATTTGAGTATTGTACTACAAAGGCTGAGGGAAAAGAAACATTATGCCAAATTCTCTAAGTGTGAGTTCTGGCTTAGCTAGGTGGTATTCTTGGGACACAAAGTGTCCAGTGACGGGATTAAGGTGGATCAGAAGAAGATAAGGGCAGTTCAGAGTTGGCCCAAGCCATCTTCAACTACTGAGATTTGGAGTTTTCTCGGCTTGGCTCAGTATTACCGTCACTTTGTGATGCTTCTCCGATCAGTATTGGGTGTGTCTTAATGCAAGAGGGTAGAGTGATTACTTATGCTTCGCTCTATTTGAAACCACAGGAAAAGAACTACCCTGTTCACAATTTAGAATTGGTATCCATCCTTCATGCATTGAAGATTTGGAGGCACTATCTCTACAGTTTGTCTTGTGAGGTATTTGCAAGTAATCGGACTCTTCAACACTTATTCAAACAGAAGGGTCTAAATTTGAGGCAGCGAAGATGGTTGGAGTTGCAAAAGGACTATGATATTACCATTCCGTATCATCCCGGGAAGGCCAATATAGTGGCTGATGACTTGAGTATGAAGGCGGTGAGTATGAGTAGCCTTGCATTCATTCATGTTAGTGAAAGGCCTTTTGCAGTTGATGTTCAGACCTTGGCCAATCATTTCTTGAGATTAGATGTTTCGGAGCCCAGTAAGGTTCTAGCTTGTATGGTGTCTCGGTCTTCTTTATATGACCGCATCAGAGAGCGCAAGTATAATGACCCCCATTTGCTTGTCCTAGAGGACACAATTCAGGACGGTGGGTTGTTGAGGATACAGGGTCGGATTTGTATGCCAAATGTAGATGGGCTACATGAATTGATTCTTGAAGAAGCCCACAGTTCGTGGTATTCCATTCATCCGGGTGCCACCAAGATGTACCAGGATTTGAGGCATCACTATTGATGGAGAAAAATGAAGAAATATATAGTTGGTGGAATGTAAAATGCGGCGCAAATTTGAAACCTCTCTTTCAAGAAGCACCAGCAGTCATTACATGGGAACTATGGAAAAAAAAGGAATACAGGAAAAAATGGGGGAACAGTCTCTACTAATCGAGTCATTCATGAGATCAACAAGACAATTCATTACCTAGCAGGAGTTAGGTATCCATGGTTAATACACATTCCTATGTTATGGCCAGATATGATCCGTTACTTTGAAGCATACAAACCTGTATTGCTCACCAAAAGAGTAACATGGTAGCCCTCAGATGCAGGATGGTATAAATGTAATACAGATGGGTCATCAAAGGGCAACCCAGGTCCTAGTTCAATTGGTTTCTGTGTTAGAAATGAAGCAGGAGATCTAATGTATGCAAAGGCAGATAACATAGGAGTGACCACTAATGTTGTAGCTGAAGCAAAAGAAATACTTCAAGGGTTGGAATATTGTGTGATGCATTACCTTCATCCACTAATATTGGAGACAGATTCTTTGGTTTTGAAAAAAGTCATCGAAGGGCAATGGGTGACACCTTGGTGTATAGGGGTAGAAGTGCAGAAGATTAGGTGATTGAGGGAACACTTTAATGTGATATTTCAACATTTCTATAAAGAAGACAATATAGTGGCAGATTATATAGCTACAGTGCTTTCAATTTTGCAGGATCAACTATATTTCACTCGTTCATAGAGATGACTAGTGAAGGGAGAAAACTACTAAACCTCGACAAGTCTCAAACTCCTAATCTAAGGATTAGAATTGCAAAAAGAAGGCTCCGGATTGAGCAGATTTCGCAATAATCATCGTAACTACTTCTTCACAAGAACGTAGCAGCAAGTTATGACAGAACTAACAAGCTCATCCAAAACTAAAAGTCAAAGGATTGCTGATGTTACAATTCTCGTAATGCCAGAGAGATGCTAAGTGAAATATACATCATCAGTCAAAACAACTCCTCAACCACAGAAGGAGCAGGCCATATTAAACTCTTCAAGAATGTCAATCCTAAACAACTGGACATCCAAGTTCAAGATTGTAGCAACTGACCTCATAACATACTCTTTACCAGTACACACAAGAACCTGGGAAAAGATGTCACTTAAGCCAACATCAAGAATCATAAACTGTGAAATCATCTGGCAATAACTCATTTGTCAATTTTGCAGTTACTCTGTACAAGTTCTAATAATGGTTCCAAGTGCAATGTGGCCAGCATGTTAACCGTTGTCTCATTTGCAACTCAACCAATTTGCCTAGACAGACACCAGGGAACATTATTCTTCTTCGTCTGCTGATTAGCCTGATAGTGATCGACAAGGAACAATACATGAGTTCAACCTCTTTACTGTGGTGTGTTTTCTTCAGAATATACAACAGCCATGATATGCAAATGGTATATGCCACGATAGGAAAACAAAGGTGTCATAATTGGTTGCACGCATCAGCATATTATTGGACAAACTAAGCTATGCAAGGAGTACGTTGTAGATTCATGATAGCCTAACATTTTTGGTTCGTAAAACATGGCACCTGGTGAGAGCGTTGAGGTGCTACACAGAGGTTTTGCAATGGGCTACAGTATACATACTACGTCTTTGGCTGGAATCTGTCCAATTAAAACTTTTATAATAGCGAGAATATTGCTTCTTTTTTTTAATACCTTTTTGTGTGCTTAATTAATTTTTATGTACAAACTGGATTCCTATTTTACATTATTATTTATATATTCACCATAAGGCATCAAGCCGAGTGGTATATTTTCTTTAAAAAAAATTTCAAGAATTTGTATTGACTGAATCGAATTAATTGTGACTAGATTCGAGGCGTTCGGAGGCCGATTCGCGAGGCAATGGTATAGCGGAGTAAAGAATTACACTATTTGAGGTAAGTAATATTTCTAAACTTGGTTCTGAGGGTAATGAATCTCCGAATTTTTAGTTATATCAATTGTTGGAGGTGACGAGCGTGTGGGCATGCACCATAGAAATTGTGACTTAAATAAATTCTGTGGAGTTGTAAAATTAAAGAATTATGTTATTATCCGAATATTCTCCACGTGTTAGGGAATTTGAGCTGAGACTCCTATTAAAGATCATATTTAGGCTACGTGCCGATATTTTGGGACCCATAAGATCGTGTTGCTGTTGAATTTAATTGTTTTAAAATATACATTTCATGCTTAGTCATGTTCATCCATTGTGAGGATATTGACGGGATCGGGGCTGCCCACCTGCAGCAGGCCATATTGGCTTTATATATTATTATTATTATTATAGATCGGGGCTGTCCGCCTGCAGCAGGCCTTATAAGCTTTATTATTATATGGATCGGGGCTACCCGCCTGCAGTAGGCCATACCGGCTTTATATCACGCTTGGGCTGAAGGATCCCTTCCGGAGTGTGCACCCCCCACAGTGAGCGTAGACGATTTATATTCGGGATGGACTTCCCAGGGAATGGAATTTCCTTACTTATTTATATTTGGGATGGACTTCCAAGGGCACGGACTTGCCTTATTTATTTATAATTATGATGAATTTTCCCTGCACATGGATCTTGTCTGAGTCATTTATATTTGGGGATAAATTTACCCCATGGGTTGGATTGGCCTTATACGGTACTGCGTCATTAACTGGCAGTTGATGTATATATATATTGGATAGATCTTCTCTGTGCTGGATTGGCCATATATAGTGCTGAGTTTAGCTGTTGAACATGAAAGCATGCCTATATTTTTGTACAATTATTTCTATACTGGACTGTACCTGCTGAGCTAGTCCCTACTTTCTGCCCATAGGCTAGTCTTATTACTTATTGAGTTGGTTGTACTCATGCTACACTTTGCACCTCGTGTACAGATCTAGGTGCTTCCAGATACGGCGACTGTTAGATCTCAGAGTGTTATTGGATGGAGACTATCAAGGTAGTTTCTTGGCGTCCGCTGAACTTGACTCTTTTCCTTTCAGTTATTGAATTGTTCTATATTTTCAAACTTGTTATCATTTAGATGCTCATGTACTAATGACACCGGGTTTTGGGAGTGTTTTGTATCTGAAATTGTGAGGTTTTCTATTGAATTCAAATATTATGTTTTCAAAGTTAAAAGACATTGTGTTTTATTGAGGTTGTCGGCTTGCCTAGTATTGAGATAGGCACTATCACAACATGTGAAAGCTTGGGTCGTGACAAGTTTCTACCTTCCTATTACATATGTTTGCCTCTTATAGCATAGAGCCTAAGGGATATCCCTACCCGGGGACTATCAAGCCCAAGGGCTACCCCTATCCCATCCCAAGGGCTATCCCCACTCGGGGACTGTCGTCTGGAATACGTTTGGATAGCTAGGGTTATCAAAACCCGAAGGCACAATACCTATTAGGTAGTGCCTAAACCTAGAAGGCTACGACCGCCTTAAAAACGGTTCGGAGACATCCGAAACCCGTAATCAAAATGTAAGGCCCTCAATAAATTTTCAAAACCTGCCAAAAGGTTACCCTCGGCAAAAGTATCGTCTAAGAACACTTAAGTATTTTTAGAAAACTTTTGGTCAGTCCGTGTTTTCAAAGCTTCGAGCAAACAAAAGTTTACATCGAGGTCGGGTTCTGTTTGGACCTCCGAAAAATAGATTACATATTACTATATTTTATTCTATTCTAAGGAACCAAAAATATTTACAAAAATGAAAATTGTGAAAAGATGCTTAAAAAGTTGAAATTGCCAAAAAGAGAGAAAAATTTATATATTTCGAAATATCTTTATAAAGGCCCAATAAAAATGGCCTCAAAATGAACAAAAAATATGTACACAACATAAAAAATTAAAACATCCTAAGGCATTCATGCATAATCTTCACCGAATCCCGATTCGTCACCAGAACCATCATGGCCTTTGGATTCTTTAGAGCCCTCGGAGCCCTCCTCACCTTCGGTCTCAGCTAACTTCTTCACCTCAGCCTCAAGTCTTTTTGCCTCCTCGATCTCGGCAGACAGGTCAAAACCTCGGGCATGGATTTCCTCGAGGGTTTCCCTTAGAGATAGTCGCCTCACGTACACAACAATGGTCTTCAGGCGAGCCTTGTCTTCTTTGACATCGGCCTTGTATTGAGCCACCATCTTGTCAGCATCAGCCGAGGTTGTCTCCAACATGGGCCTTGTTGTTTTGAGCTCTTTGCCAAGGGCATCCCGTTCAGCGATGGCCGAGCCCAACTGTGTTCAGAGATCCTCACTTAGTTGAGCATGGTTATCATCTCTCTCCTTCGCCACCCGAAGTTGAACCTCTACTGAAGACAGTTTCTCTTGGGCGATTTTCTTCTCTGAGGCTAGCAGATCCATCTTGCTTTTTCACATGTTGACCATGACTTGGATTTCGTCCATCTCCTTTTAGAGTTGGTCGATCTTCTGCTAAACCTACGAGGTATTGTCGTTAGCCACTACGGGCGGTTCCTCGTTTCTAACTTCAAAGACCTTTACCTTTTCAACCAATTCGGCGTGCTCCCGCCTTAGGACCGATGCTTCTTTCTAAGCCCCACCCAGCTCGGCTTGAAGGTCCTTAATGATCCCTTCTTGCTACTCGCTGAGAAGCTTGTACATCTCCCTTTTCTGGGCAACCTCCTTGGCCTGGAGCTCGAGATGATTGACCTCGAATCGATACCGAAGAAAGCTCTCTTGATGAAGTATCGAGGCCTTCAAAAAGAAGAAAACATAGGAAAAATCAAAACCTAAGTAAAGTTGCAGTACCTGGTTAAGCACCTGCTATGCCTCATTAAAAAGGCACGGCACGTTCACCTCATTCATTTTGGCCTAGTCCTCCTTGGTCACCAGGCATCAGAGGTAGCTAGTTATCCCTACGGGAGCATACAAGACTTGGGCATCCTCTGGCACAGTCAGAATAATCGATCTCTTGCTACCAAGGTCCATATTGGAGCAGGGAATTAGTTGATCCATTTCGGGCTCGAACTCGCCCCGCCAGCTTCCTGAGGATGTGTTCTTCAGAACTTCCAGGTCGCTCAACCCAGAGAAATCTTCCAAAGAGGACGAGTCCACACCGTCAAAAAATGAATGAAGGGGATCGTCTACGCCATGGACCCCTTTGTTGGATTTCTCTTTTCCCGCTTGGGCCTCCTTGAGCATGGACTCGGTGTAGGAGGGCGTCCATGAAGTCTCTTTTATACCGAGCGCTTCCTTCTGGGCAGAGTCGGCATTTTGGGGAGTCTCACCCCAGATCTCCATATCACCCTCTCGAGTCTGAGGGAGGTCGGACTTACGAGTTTCCCCCTCGAATGACTAAAATGAGATCTTCCTCCGGCTCGACACTAAGCCAGAGAAGAGACTCAGAGTCTGGCACCCGGGAGCTAGAGCTTTTTCTAGGCTTGCAATCCACCCTCTTCTTTAGTTTCTTCCCCTGAGGGCCCGGGGAGCTTGAAGGTTTCCTTTACCTTTTTATCTTTTCCTCCGATCAATGGACAAGGGCACGTCCACGTACCATTCCAAAGGCCTAAGTTCGGTAGTCTTAGGCAAACCTACAACAACAAAGGGGAAGGAAAGTCAGTATAATGAAAGTAAGAAGCATGAAATTAACTATTTAGAAAGATACCTTACCATGAGAACGGGCCTCCCATCATTCCTTTGAAAGACCGTTCCTTGCACGTTCGGAGTACGTCATCTGTGTACAGATGCCTTTGATTCATTCCTTTAGCCGGGGGACTGCATATGGAACCCGGGCGACTGCTACCCAATCATAAGTATGAATGAGAAGGGAGAAATAAAACAAAAGAGATAAAATAAAAAAGGAGAGACTGCACTTACGAGATGTGTTACACTTCTCAAGGAAAGGCATGAAATTCGGGGGGAATCACGTCTTTGGTCTTCACCCAAATGAAGCGTCCCTGCTAGACCCGGTCTCGGTCTTTATCAATGATCTAAAAGGGGGCCTTGCTAGCACCGTGAGTAAGCTTGATCAGTCCCTCTCAAAAAATTTAGGGATTGTATAGACGAAGTAAATAATCGATCGTGAACCAACGAGACTCTATCTTGTCCACGGAGTGGTGAAGGAAGATCACGATCCTCCATAGATACTGGTGGATTTGCCCGAGGCACACCTCGTACCTCTTGCAAAAGTCCAAAACAACCAGGTCCACCAGGCGTAGTGTGAATGGGTAAGTGTAAATAATTAAGTACCCCTCCAAATGGGTAGTTATGGCGTCCTCGGGCCCGAGGACTACCACATCCTTGTCTTCCCAATTGCAGTTCTTTTGGACTACGGGAAGAACATCTTCGGTTACGGAGCATACGTACCTCGATGCTTCTTCACCCTATCCTATTTATGTGAGGGTTTCTCGACCTTAAAGTCATCTGTAATTGAGCAACCCCCGCGAATAAACATTTTCAAGGGAGGATCAGGGGTTGGTTCGTTGGCAGCCACCTCGGGAGAAGCCATTTCGAGGTCTACTTCTTCAAGAGCAACTGCCTCAGTATCGCCGGCCGGTTGGGAAGATGAAGTGACGACTTGTTGAGGAACGAATATGGATGTTTTAGCCATTGTTATCTGGAGAAATTAGAAAATTTAAAGAAATATGGCAAAGGTTTGAAAGAACTAGTTTGAAGGATGAAGAATAGAGTATGAAGATTTGAAGGAAATCTGGGTAAAAACCTGAAAATCACTATGAAAGTTGAAGAATAAGGATGAAGATATGAAGGTTTGGAAGAAGTTTGATGATAGCTGAAAAACTTGAAGGTAAAAGCTTGGTCAAAAAGTAGAAAAAGAACAAAGGATGGAAGATTTTATAGGAAAACAGGCGACGCTTCGCGTTCGGTGTCAACCAGTCGATGATCAACATGTGTCCAAAGTCAGAACGACGCGACTGATGGGACGTTTCGGCTCCTTCGTCGTAACGTACGAAGGAAGGAACCGGAGAACATCTATTGTTTCCCACTATTTAGACAAACCTACTCTTTAAGAAACGAGGGGACTATCTGTATACGGGTAGTGCCTAAACCTACTGCAAGGAATCGAAATCAGAACCAGGAGCCTCCCGTATCAGGGCCCGAGCAAAACACCTGCCCCGGATCCATCGAGACCACGTCCCTCGTGTCCGATTCGAGTCTCGAGACCTCGGAGAGCGTTACCAAAAGGCCGCACATGATTAACAAAGGGTCGTGATATTCGTGCCCAACCGAATATCACGGTGTGAATATCGGCCCGTATTGGCAAAAAATCAGGGACTAGCGAAAAAGAAGATTTTTATCTTTCTTAGGATTGTATCTAGGGTAAAACTCCCCTATTATATAAAGGTGAAGCTAATTATTCATTACACACACTGTAACACACATACCAAAACAATATACTTATGTTCTCTCTGTTTCTAAAAGTCATTCAAAGTTCTTGTTTTTGTTCATAAGTTCTTCATAAGTGCAAACTCGGAACCGAAGGCAGGTTCCTTGTTAAGTCTTTAACCGAGCTCGGACTCACTATCATCATTGGTTTGGTTATTTATTATATCTTTTATTTTCTTTATCTAACGTCATTAATCATTTGTATTGAATTAGTCCACATTTCCTTAAAACCGCGTATAAATTCTATTCTTATCCATTTTTAGGCTTAGACAAGTATGATACACATACTAGCATATAGAGAGAGAACTTATGCCTTTCCCAATCCGTTTGCGTATCTTTTGGTGTTGAGATAAGTGTGAATTGAACCTAAAAGTAGTCTACGCCTAGCCGAGAATGATTCTGAGAATTTATATTATTCCAAAATTGTAGGCAAAGTCACATGCAAGTATATCTTTAACACTGCTTTAATCTCCTTCTCGCCCACTTTGTAAACTTTTGCTAGTATTCTCAATATTGAACAAGTTTCAACATTTGAAAATCCTCGAATTTCAACTTTTGATGAGTCTTTCTCATACGGGTAATTAAGGATCACAACAAGACCATATAGTTTGGACGATATTTGGAGAAAGAAATCTCAAGAATCTGTGAATAGAAAAGGGAGGTGAGAGGGAGATAAGATAACTTGAGATAGTGTGACGTGACAAACTTTGTGCCCTGACATGGGCCAGTGATTTAGGGAGCAAATCTAATAATTATAGCTTCTTACCCTAAAAGGTCACCTAAATAAGACTTGTCCCGGCTAAACTCTTTCACAAATTTTTCTATATATGTGGATGTGTGTAATCAATCATTTACTTAATCATTTTATGTTCCAATAATGCCTACTTTTTGTATTTAATGTATATCATATTATATTGAAAACCTCAAGCGCGACAAAGATCATGATTTACTATTGCATGGAGTCGGAGAGAGCTCAGAACTATTAGTTTAGGTGATCTGCTTCATTTCATTTTAACACCTAATTGAATCATCATGACCTTATCAAGTACAAATCGACGCATCTGATATCTATGTATGACATGATCAAACTATCTCAAATAAAAGCTCCACGTCAATATTACTTACCCGCAGGGTGGATTTAGTGTATTAGTTACGAGTTCTTGTAAATCCGATAACTTTTGTCTAGATTCAGTATTTGTATTGAGAAATTCATTAAATAATATAAGAATATTTAACTTGGAACTCAATTCGTTAATCCATTATTGTATATTAATTTAAGATTTCCGTAGGAACCAATAAACTTAAATTTTTGAATCCGCATCTGCATACCCGCACAGGAGGTAAGAAAGTTCAAAGGGATAACTGAGTAGAAAATGTCGATGATAGCTTATATCATTTGGCTACAAGAACAAAATTTACATAGAAAACGCGAAACGTAGACATCTACGACATATGACAGCTACGTAGTACTAATACTTATTAAAACTCCAAAAGACCCTACCAGTAGAGGTGTAAAAAAAAACTAACAAACCGCACAAATCCGATAATTCGAGCGTACTAAGAAAAAAGGCCTGACTATTCTTATCATATTTCCTGAGTATACCCTTCATTTGCTCTTCACTGAGTGTAAGGCTTACACCTGCAATTGCCACTGATTAGAGGAGTATTTTACGAAAGTATATCATTTTAAAAAGAACAAAATTGTCTTAACTCTAACAATTCTCTTTTGCTTTCGTTGTTCTTTATGTATGCTTTCAAATTTTTTGAAGATCTTTCAGTATCTTCAAAATACTCTCTCCCTTCCTAAAATCATGAAAGTATTTATGTTAATCCTACTAAATTGAAAGATTACCTAAATCTCGGCAGAGGATCATCTTAAGATCAGATAAAATGCGTTCATAATAAACTTATTTAAAAAAATATCAACACAGTCAAATATATTTGTACACCTTCACTTTAATTAGCGACAAAAAGATTCTGTACCTATTAGCCTGCTGGTTTAGGTTGCGGTTCGATCAAAAGCATATGATGATTAATTTGGGAACGGAAACTTGTGAACATCTTATAAAAAAATGACTTATTTTACGACTGAAGGTATAAATGATTTTTTTACAAAATTATAGTACAATTGAACATGCCCTATGATTGCTGAGTTTTCGTTTTGATGTGGAATGGAAAAGTTGGGAGTTAAAGCTCAAGCTTTGATAGATTCAACGAAGAGGAAAACTTTTCATTTGCTGAGCTTTAAGTCAACCCTAAAAGTTTTCAAAAATTCAAATAGACCCCACCTTCACTTAATTCGTTCTTAGTATTATTATTGGTCGAAACTAAAGGGAAAATTGGAGTCTACTATGATGACTCGCCACGTCACCATGCCACATAGGCACCATTTGACATATATTAATACCATAAGCTTACATATGAGGAAAGCTAGTATTTATGAAAAGATTCTAGAGAAGTATGGACATTTCCTTTGGAAGACCCTAGGTAGTAGATGCCTATGGATTTGCTAGTAAAGTCCTTGAAATTTTCTAGGCTTCTAGAGAATTCTAGAGAAAACTCTCATCTTGTAAATATTAAGGACTTGTGTAATACATAATATTTATCCTATGACCCTTAGGAGACTAGTATATAAATGGGGTCATCCATTTATAATTCACTAATCAAACAATTCAAGTTTTCTCTAACAAAAAGCTTCTTTTAAAAATTCTCCTGTGTTCTTTCTACCATTATCTTAGCGATCTTGAGTGTGGTAAGGCTGACTTGGTATAGCAAGAACGTGAGTAAGTTGTGCAAGATAGTGAGCGAGTTGTCAAGTGCCGCACGTGTACTTAGTTAACAACTAAGGACGTGACAACGTGGTATCAAAGCAAAGGTTGCGACTAAGAGAATGGCGAACGACAAAGAAATTAACGCTGCCAACACCCAAGCCAACATAACCCAAGAAGCTGCTGGCAAGAGTGGTCGTAACAAAAAGAGGAATGCCACTAACAAGAGCCAGGAGGTGCCACCCGATGTTTTGTCAAACGAAGGGCATACATCCCAAGAACCATCTGTCACTAAGGCGAGCGAGGATCAAGTGGAGTTCCTGCCCGAAGACATCTCGCTCGGTAAAGAGTGGGTGATGAAGATGAACGCGGGGGATGGACGCCGTGGAGAACTTTGGCCAACGCTTGGGGAAGGTGGAAGGCACCATTAGCGTTCTTGAGGGGCATACTCTTGAAGATATTGAGAGTATCCGAAATGACTTGGAGGGACGTACATGGACCGAGATAGAACTAAGGTAAACTATCACTGACTTAGAGTGCAGACTCATGGAGGCTTTGAGTACTATCGATGCTATGAAGGCAAAGATAGAGTCACTCGAGGAGCATGTTAGCATTGGCTTGACGGATGCAGCCAACAATGCTGTGATGACGAGGGAGGCCAAGATTGAGGCTCCCAAACCCTCGGTGTTCAAAGGTGTTCGTGATGCACAAAAAGTGAAAAACTTCCTTTGGCTCTTGGAGAACTACTTCAGGCACGACAAAGTGAGGGATGACGAGGCCATGATCAACACTGCAGTGTTGTACCTCTCAGAGACTGCCATGCTATGGTGGAGAAGGAAGATGGCCGACGTGGATAAAGGTCTATGTACTATTAGCATGTGGTATCAGTTCAAAAGACGAGTTCAAGCAATAATTCTTTCCAAACAATGTCTTGTACGAGGCAAGGCACAAGCTTAGGGAGTTGAAGCAAACAAGGAGCATACATGTCTATGTCAAGGGGTTCACTACCCTTATGCTTAAAATCCCCAATCTGACCAATGATGACTTGTTGTTCTACTTCATTGATGATTTGCAAAATTGGGCTAAGTAGGAGTTGCAACGCCGGCAAGTCATAAATTATGACTAAGCCATAATGGATGCTAAATCATTGACGGATTTTAGGCATGACAAGAACGACAAAGGAAAAGGCAAAGTAACAAAGTTTAACATTGTCAAAGGTGCTGTAGATCGTGGAAAAGGCAAGGAGATACAACAATAATACTACAAGATTCAAGATTCCAAAAAGTCGAGTGGCCGTTATAGATACGACGAGAAGAAGGTGAAGGCCGAGAAGAAGGGATGTTACATATGCGGAGGGCCGCACAGCTCCAGGAATTATCCCGACCTAAAGAGCCTTAGCGCCATCGCCCGTGAATGGAAGGAGCAACCGCAATGAGAGAGTTTGGGAACTGCTTAGTTGAGTATGATCGGATTATGTGGTGCTGTGATGAAGTAATCTATCTAACCTACCAAGAATGGCAATCAATACGTATATCTCACCATCAACAAAAAGCTTGGTCGTGCAATGGTGGATATTAAAGCAACTCATAATTTTGTGACTGAGGCTGCCGAAAAGAGACTAGAATTGAAGCTTACTCCAACCAACTCTCGTGTCAAGACTGTGAATGTCAAGGTACAGAATGCTCGTGGGGTAGCTAATGGAGTTGGTGTCAAATTAGGAACTTAGAAAGGTATGACAAACTTTATCGTAACCGCTATGGATATCTTTGAAATCATATTGGGGCAAGAGTTCTTTAGACATTGTCATACTTTAATCAACCCTTACCTCCAACGTCTCTTGGTTATGGAGCGAGAAGGATCTTGAATGGTACCTATAGTGATATGCCACACGGACAGTGCCAAGCACAACTTTCAGCTATGCAGGTTGTCAAGGGGATCAAGAAGGTGGAGCCGACGTTCGTGGCAACCATCGCAAGTCTGGAGGAAGACACGAGTTTTCAAGAGGCACTACCGCTTTGCATAGAGAAGTTGCTTGAAGAAAACAAAGATGTCATGCCCGAGGAGTTTCCTAAGCACTTGCCTCTTAGGCGAGAGGTGGATCACAAGATTGAGTTGGAGTCAGGGAGGAAGACACGAGTTTTCAAGAGGCACTACCGCTTTGCATAGAGAAGTTGCTTGAAGAAAACAAAGATGTCATGCCCGAGGAGTTTCCTAAGCACTTGCCTCTTAGGCGAGAGGTGGATCACAAGATTGAGTTGGAGTCAGGGGCTAAACCATAGATATTTGCCCCATATCGTATAGCACCGCCCGAGCTAGAGGAGCTCAGGAAACAATTGAAATATCTGCTAGATGTTGGTCACATTCGCCCATCAAAGGCACCTTTTGGCCCACCAGTATTCTTCTAGAAGAAGAAGGATTGATCACTGCTCTTGTGCATAGACTACCGAGCACTTAATTAGGTCACAATAAAGAATAAGTACCTGATCCCGCTCATTGCTGACTTGTTCGATAGACTTGGGAAAGCCAAGTACTTCACCAAGGTGGATCTTCACAAGGGCTACTAGCAGGTTCGCATTGCAGAAGGGGATGAGCCAAAGACAACATGTGTGACGAGATATGGAACCTTTGAGTGGTTGGTGATGCCCTTCGGCTTAACCAATGCACCGGCTGCATTTTGCCCTTATGAACACGATTTTTCATCCCTACCTTGACAATTCGTGGTAGTCTACCAAGACGACATAGTCATCTGCAACAACTTCTTGGAGGAGCATATGGAGCACTTAAGTAAGGTTTTCCATGTCTTGCGGGAGAACGAGCTACACATCAAGAGGCAGAAATGCGAGTTTGCATAAACAAAGGTGCATTTCTTAGGCCATGTTATTAGCAATGGCGAGCTACGCATGGACGACGCTAAGGTACGTGCTATCCAGGAGTGGGAGGCACCTATAAAGGTAACTGAGTTGAGATTATTTCTTGGCCTTGTTAACTACTATCGTCGGTTCATCAGTGGCAACTCAGCAAAAGCCGCACCATTGACTGAGTTACTAGAGAAGAACAAGCCATGGGTTTGGACAAAGCACTGTCAAAAGGCATTTGAATGCACTACCTGACTTTGCCTAAGACATTTGAGTTACACACAGATGCCTAAGAATTTTCCATTGGGGGTGTCCTGATGCAGGATAAGTATTCTATAGCATTTGAGAGCCGTAAGTTAAATGAGACGGATCGGCGTTACATGGTGCAAAGGAAGGAAATGACTGTCATTGTGTATTTTCTTAGTATATGGAGACATTATTTGCTCGGTCGAGGTTCATGGTCAAGAATGACAATGTGGCTACTAGCTACTTTTAGACGCAGAAAAAGCTTACACCAAAATAGGCTAGGTGGCAGGATTTCTTGTCCGAGTTTGATTATGTGCTGAAGTACAAGCCGGGCAACGGTAACATTGTAGTCGATACCTTGAGCCGGAAAGCCGAGCTTGCTGCCATCACTTTAGCAACTTGGGACATTCGTGAGGCTATAAAAGAAGGCATGCAGCATGATCCAACAACCAAACAGCTTATCGAGTCAGCCAACCAAGGCAAGACGAGACGTTTTTGGGTAGAAGACGGAATATTTCTTACCACGGGTCGGTGTGTCTACATGCCTAAGTTTGGAAACATTAGACGGCAGATCATAAGGGAGAGTCATGGCACAATGTGGGCTGGTCATCCAGGCCAACATCACACTAGGACCTTGGTTGAGTCATTCTACTATTGGCCACGCATGCGAGATGACATAGAATGTTATGTGCAGACTTGTCTTATCTGTCAGCAGGACAAGGTTGAGCAACAATAACCCGGAGGACTTTTGGAATCGCTACCAGCCACAGAGTATCCATGGGAGAGCGTGACTATGGACTTTATCACTTGTCTACCGAATTTCGATGGTTATGGTACTAATATGGTAGTCGTGGATATATTTTCTAAATGTGCCACCTTTATGCCCGCCTCACCAGATTGCACAGTCAAGGAAGCCACCAAGCTATTCTTTGAGAACGTGGTGAAGTATTGGGGCTTACCAAGGCATATTATCAGTGATCGGGAGCCCCGCTTTACTGGGGATTTTGGAGAGAGTTATTCATTATACTTGGCACGGAACTACACGTTTCCACTAGTTTCCACCCACAGATGGATGGACAAACGGAACGGGTTAATGCCTTATTGGAATGCTACTTGAGGCATTATATAAGCGCATTAGAAAGATTGGGCAAGGCTCCTGGACATCGCCCAATTCTCTTATAACTTGCAGCAGAGTGAGTCCACAGGACACTATTTGAGCTAGTCACAGGACAAAATCCACAAACTCCATATTCATTATGAGTTGCGTTTGAGGGAAAGAGTTTGGGGGCTTATCATATGGCCAAAGGATGGAAGGAGCAACTTGACACTACTAAGTCCTACTTGGATAAGGCAGCTAAGAAGATAAAAAAGTTTGCAGACCGTAAGCGGCGTCCCATGGACTATAGAGTTGGGGACATGGTAATGGTGAAGTTTAACCCAAGACAGTTCAAGGCACTATGGGGCATGCATCAGAATCTGATTCGCAAGTATGAGGGGCCATTTAAGACCGTCTCCAAGGTCGGTAAGATCTCATACAAGCTTGACATTCCATCGTATCTTAAGATTTATCCTGTCTTCCATGCCAGCATGCTTAAGCCATATCATGAAGACAAGGATGATCCGAGTAGGGGCCAATCATGTCGAGCGCCTATTACTATCACCGCCTCACATGACTTGGAGATTGAGGCTAATATTGATTACTAGGCCAGGCAAAAACAAGGGCAGAAAGCCACCACAATGTTCCTCGTCCATTGGAAGGGGCAATCTCTGGAAGAGGCCACGTGGGAACGATATGAAGACTTATGGTAATTCAAAGATAAAATCCTAGAGTTTATGCAGTAACATTGCGCCGCGGTCGTCACAACATTAGGTGGGGGAGAGTGTGATGACCCGCCACGTCGCCATGTCACATATGAACCATTTGGCATATAGTAATACCATATGGAAGCTTACATAGGAGGAAAGCTAGTATTTGTGAGAAGATTCTAGAGAAGTATGAACATTTCCTTTAGAAAACCCTGGATAGTAGATGCCTATGGATTTGCTAGGAAAGTCCTTGGAATATTCTAGGCTTGTAAAGAATTCTAGAGAAATCCCTTATCTTGTAAATATTAAGGACTTATGTAATAATTAATATTTACACTCTAGCCCCTAGGAGACTAGTATATAAAGGGGTAATCCATATGTAATTTACTTAGCAAACAATTCAAGTTCTCTCTAATACAAAGTTTCCTTTAACAATTCTCTTGTGTTCTTTCTACCATTCTTTTAGCGATCTTGAGTGTGGTAAGGCTGACTTGGCATAGGAAGAACGTGGGCAAGTTGTGCAAGATCATGAGCGAGTTGTCAAGTGCGGAACGTGTACTTAGTTAACAACTAAGGGTGTAACACAATTCCCTTAATGTCGGAATCATAGGTTTTGACCAATTATCTGACTAGCTAAATGAAAATTCTTGGTTCTGATTCTTTGCAATGTGTAACACGGAGTGTTATGTTCATGAATGACCCTCTATTGGACCAAAAAAGGCACAATAATCGAGATTTCTATAGAAAAAGTGAAATGTATGTCCTTTTACCGGCCAAAATACACAAGCCTGATGACGTAATCGTCATGATATCAGTTATAGACATAGGGAAAAGAAGTCTCTTTGAGATGAAACAAAGGGGTCATGATCGGTTAAAAAGGCAAAATGTAAACAAGACAACTCCTCCGTTTTGATTTAGATGAAGTTGTTTGACTTGGTATAGAGTTTAAGAAAAAAAAAGATTTTTAATACTCGTGGTCTTATAAACTTAAGGGGTAAAAGTTTTGTGGGGCCATGACATTTATGCGATTATAAAAGATTTTTATTAAGGGTAAAATTAGTAAAATGAAGAGTTTCAAGTTGAATTATTTTCAATTATAGAAATATGTGATTATTGTTTTAACAGACTAATAAGGAAAATGTGTCATCTAAATTAAAACCGATGGAGTAACATATAAGATAAGTAGAACAAGCATAACGAGAGAGAACTAGATACAAACTAGTTTACCTATTAGTAGTAAGTTTTAAGCTACCAAGGGATACTGCAATGTCCAACCTAATTCTCACCTTGATGACGAGCCTCGTTGTCGATATGTCAGAGGTGCCAATTGAGAGTTTGTCATTTTTGGCCTGAGATCAAAGATACTTCATAAAGCAAGTATAAAGTAGTGTGTGTTATGAAGATTTGTATCAAATAATCACTATTATCCTTAGCCCCACGGTGGGCGCCAAACTGTTTACCCTAAAAATCGGATAACAATTGAATTTATACGCGGTTTTAAGGATATGTGATCTAATTTGATACAAAGTGAGAAATCAGATTTAATAAGGAAGAATAAGTAGAAAAATAAATACAAACCATGCAGATTGAACAACTTAAGCCTCCCAAGGTTAATTTCCTTCGAATTTAGATATGATATTATTAAAGCAAGAATAATATGAAAAAAGCTGAGAAAAATAGTATATTGTTCTTCTAAGTATGTGACCCCCCACCTCATGAATTACTCAGTTCCCTTTTTATATCCAGGGAGATAACTTTTAAGACATTATTTTATAAGGAATTATGTAGACCGTTAGCTCCTTTTTTGACTTAATCCCGTGATTTCCGTCATAATGATTGATTAATGGCGAGAATCACGGATCCTTGTCGGATGAGTTGACAAAGCTCTTCTTCGAGGCCGTTAGAAGCAGAATCGGTCATGCCTTCGGTAAACTTGAGGGCAAATTTGATGGTCTTATCGAATTTCGAACCTCGATATCGAGCTCGATTTCATCTGCAACTTCTATCTCTTACAGATATGCCGAGCCTGGTCTATTTTTTCAGATGTTTGATCAAGCATCAAGCTCAGTTCTACCCGTATACAAATAGTCCCCTCGTTTTTTGGAGAGTAAAGGATGAAAAACGATATGAACCCTCATAATGATGGATACATGGCATAGGTGATAAAAATAGTGGAAACATCCCGGCAGTCCAGTCTTCGAGGCATTAAATGTGTCAGTTGACGGTCGGCCACTTCGGGAGATGAACCGCCACTTGAGAAACCTAAAATACCCTCCAATCCATCCATTAGAACTTTTACACTTAAATTCTTCTTGTGTTCTAAGTAAATTTCACCTCCTTCATCTTATGATTTTATAACTGTTAGCCTCAAAGCTTCCTTTACCAACAACTTCTTTTCTTCATTGTTTATTGAAAAAAAGGCAAAGACTTCAAAGTATGTTCCTAAAAAAGAAGCACATTCTTCTTCAAAACCGTCGGAAAATATTTCTCATGCTGCTACTGAGGAACCCCCTCTGAGATCATATATCCCTGCTGGGTGCCCGATTGTGGCTGACTTCAAGGTTGAGAATACGTCTATGGTACCAGGTCGATGTGAACCAGTCTCGAGGTACATATGTACTATCACAAACAGTATCCTCGATAAAGTAAAAAAGGACTGCAACTGGGTAGACAAACTCGTAGTTGTTCTCATCTCTGAGGAATCAATCACCACCTACGGGGAGGGTTTCTTAAGTGTTTACACTTACCCTTTTACGCTAGGTCCTTTAGACCCGGTTATCATAGCCTTTTATAAAAGGTATGATGTGACGCTCGGGCAGATACATCCTTCATTTTGGACGATCGTTATTATGGTTCGATTCTTTGTGAGCAAGGTCGAGGGATGCCCATTTACTATTGACCATCTTATGCGCATGTACAACCCTCGACTTTACCGAGGAGGGTTAATTAAGCTTGCATGCCGGGACACCAAGACCTTTTTCTCGAGCATAGACGAGGATCGGGAACGGGGCTGGTTTGGCCGATTGTTCGAGTAAGGACCTTGGACTTAATACCGGCTACAGACATGTCATTTCCTGAAAAATGGAACATGAAACATAAGTTTAGCTTTGACTTTTGTATTTCATTTATTGTTTTTCATTCCGTTAGTTTCTCGTCGATGTTATGTAATGCAGCGTCGCCTAAATGCCGAACCCCGTTCCTCTACTTAAAGAGTGGGTCGAGGGCATCGTGACACAGAGACCCTACTCTGAGCGCTTAAGGCATGAGCTCTCAAGGAGCCGATGGGAGGCCCGTAATCATGGTAAGAGTTTTTTCTTAATAATATATCTGATCTTATGTTCTCATCATCGGTTTTTGATCTGTTATATTTTCATGTTGCAAGTTTACCAAAGGACATCGAAATAGGGCCTCCATCATCTGACGATGATATGTACGTCAATCCCCTGCTTCGAAACAGGACAAAGAGAAGAAAAAAAAAAGTTTTGAGTCCCTCGGACCCAGAAAAGAAAACATTGAGGAAGCGATTGGTGCATAAAACTAAAGACGCTAGTGCCGGAGAGCTCTCATCGGACTCACTCCATCGGTTGAGGGATGAGTCCATAGTAGAAGAAGCAGAATCCAATTTGGTGGCCCGTGTGAGAAGTGGTTCTGAACTACCTTAAGTCAGGGAGGCCATAGAAGAAGTAGAGGCCAAAGCCTCTGAACCAGGGAGGGTCGAGACTGTTTCGCTCCGAGCTGGGGAAGTTGACAAGGGGAACTTGGCCAGTACTTCCCAGTCAGAAGATAATATGCCTAAGGAGGTACTTGGGGTGATCGACCTCTCTGGGTCACCTCCGTTTACTGATTCAATGAGCGAGGCCCAGACACTGAAAGGTAACCTCGGCGAAGGGACCCAAGGAGCAGTAGATTCTCTTCAACATTTCTTCGATGGCCTGGATTCTACTGCCTTAGAGGATGTTACTGGGTTGGGTGACTTACCCGTAACAAAATAGACATCGTCCCCGGAAGACGGCGGATCTTCTTCAAGCCCACGATTAGTGAACTAGTTCCCAGCTCCGAGTACTGACACTACTCTGAGACGGGCAATTTATATGTCCATCCCGGAGGACGCCCGGGTTCTTTTTGCCCCGGTGGGGATTTTCAGTTACCTTCGGTGCTTGTTGACCGAAGAGGATTAAACAAAAATGAACAAGGTAGAGGCGCCCTGCCTATTCAATAAAGCTCAACATGCACTGAATCGGGTAATATCGAATGTTCCTTCATTATGTTTTTAGCTTTAATAATGAATAATCATAATGTTTTTCCTTTGTTTTGTAGGCCTCGGTGCTTCATTGCGAGGCTTTTCTTCGATACCAGGAAGAGTCAAAATATTTCGAGGCAGAGGCCCGAGAGCTTGCTAAAAAGAGTGATGCTTACAAGCTCCTTATCAAAAAATCCCAAGCTGAGCTTGAAGCGGCTCGTAGGGAACATACTGACGTGGTCGAGCAGGTAAGAAGAGTTTCTGAAGTTAGTGATGATGAGTCAGAATTTGTAGATAATGATCCGCGCTCATATGTTCGGATCAATCTTGACGTGATCAAGCAACTCTAAGGGGAGGTGGATGCAGTCAAAGCCGAGACCGAAGAGTGGAAGAAGAATATGGATCGCCTAGCCTCAGAGAAATAGATTGCTCGGACACAGTTGGCTTCAGCCGAGGTTCAGCTTCGGGCTGAAAAGGAGAAGAATTTGGTGCATGCCAAAAATATCGAGGGACTCCAATCTCAGATGGGCTCGACTGTTTCTGGTCTAGAGAATCTGGCCAAGGAGCTCGAGACTGCCAAGTCAGAAGTTATTACAACCCGGTAAGAAGTTGATAAAAAGGTGACCTAGTTCAAAGTTGATGTCGATGCTATCCAGGAGCAGGCAAAAAATATGGTAAAGCATGCGAGGTGGGAATCCCGACGGGAGACCCTCGAGGGAGTCCATGCCCAAAATTTTGACATATTAACCAAAATTAAGAATTCCAAGATATGCGAAGCCAATGCCTGGAGGCTGGCTTTTCCCGAGGAGGATTTCGAGGCGTATGAAGAGTCGAGTGAGTCCGGTGGTGAAGAAGACCCCGTAGGTGATGACGAAGCCCCCAATAAAGTTAGGCCACTTAGAATATTTTTTTTTTGTATTGTCTCTTTGTCGAGGCCATTTGGCCTTTGTATATAACATGTAACGGGGCTATTCAGCCCTTGTAAAGATATATATATATATATATATATATATATATATATATATATATATATATATATATATATATATATATATATATATATATACACACACACACACACACACACACACACACACACACACACACACACACGGCCTTTGTATATAACATGTAACGGGGCTATTCAGCCCTTGTAAAGATATATATATATATATATATATATATATATATATATATATATATATATATATATATATATATATATATATATATATATATATATATATATATATATATAAATCCAAAAAGTTTTCATAGCTTTCGAATTTCTTCTTTGCTTTATTTATATTCACAAAGGTCGAGATGCCTTAGCATGAAATAATTATTTTATGTTCGAAGGTTCGAGCAAACCTTGCCGTTAATAAATTTTTCCTTTGCTTTATTATTTATTTTCACATAGATCGAGATTCCTTAGCATGAAATAATTAGGTTGTGTTTGAAGGTTCGAACAAACCTTACCTTTTTTGGGTTAAGGCATTGTAGGGGTTCAGTGTTACCGATAATATTTTTCCAAAATATCTTAGGTTTATAGCCTTCTCGAGGGAGGCCTTTAGAACTGGTTATAAGAGTTTTTTGAAGGCTTTTATTTTTTTTACGAGCCTCGGACGTGTCTGAGTCATGTTAATATGGTCGTAGCCTTTTCAATTCGGGCGTTGTCCAATGGGCTTGTCATCCCGAGTTATCTGGACATGCCTACGATAACTGTTCCCGAGTAAGGATGGTCGTGGTCTTTGAAATTCAGGCGTTGCCTAATAGGTCTTTTGCCCTTGTAATTTGATAGATAGGAACCTTCGAGATTGTTTTTCGATTGGCAGTCCCTGAGTGAATGTTCGAACTCGGATTTTAAGATTGCCCTTATGCTCGATGTCTAGTCCCCGAGTGAATGTTCGAACTCGGATTAAGGTTGCCCTTAGGCTTGGTATCTTGAGTTGTAGGGAATTCCTTGAAAGATGTAAGAAGTACTTTAAAGGACAAGATGTTTATATGCAAGGAAGAATCTTCTTTTACATTCTTGTGCACAATAGTTGTACATGTATACATGTTTTGGGCACGGTTTATTTAACCGTTTGGCCCTTACAATAAATCATTTCCTCATTAAAGTCGATATCTCCGGGGATATTGCCCCCCAGTGTTCAAGGTTGACCGAAGAGAGTCCTCGAATGCTGTTGTGATCATCGTCATCGGTTCGTAGCCGGCCTTCGATTCTAAGTTAGCACGATTACTTGTTGCCTCGTTAAACACTTTGCTGAAAAATCCATTTGGGACAAAATCGGTCCAAGAGAAAAAGAGTGCAACGCATGCTTTCAGACCTATGATCTCGTATTATCCTTTGTAGGTTACCTGCAAGTATCAGTTTGAAATGTAAACAAAACGAAAGAAAGAATTGGGGTTGTACCTTAGCAATAATATCGCTTTAAGTAAGTTATATTCCAGTTGTTCTGTAATTGCTCACCATTTATTTTTCCGAGCTTGTAGGATCCTTTTTCGGTGATCTCAATAATTTGGTATGATCCTTCCCAATTTGGGTCCAATTTCCCTTCATTCGGGGTTCGGGTGCTTAGCGTGACTTTTCTTAGTACCAAGTCCCTAACATTGAAGTATCGAAGGTTAGCCTTTCGATTGTAATACCTCTCGATCCGTTGCTTCTGGGCAGCCAATCGAACAAGGGCAACTTCACGCCTTTTATCCAATAGCTCCAGGCTCATATTTATGGCCTCGTCACTTGATTCCTTTGTTGCATATCAGAATCTGATACTTGGATCCCGGACTTCGACCGGTATTAAAGCGTCAGTGCCATAAACTAAAGAGAATGGGGTGGCCCCGGTACTGGATTTCGAGGTTGTGCGGTATGTCCATTGGACCTCAGGTAGCATTTTCTTCCATTTTCCTTTTGTGTCAGTTAACCTCTTTTTAAGGCTTTGTAGAATGTCCTTCTTGGTAGACTCAGCTTGTCCATTCCCACTAGGGTGATAGGTAGTGGATAATATCCTTTTGATCTTATGGTATTCGGGAAACTTACTTATTTGCTGCCAATAAATTGTTTCCCATTGTCGCACACAATCTCGGCCGGTATCACGAATCAGCATACGATGTGGTCCCTGATAAAATCAATGACTTTTTTTTCCCAGATTTTCTCATATGCCTGAGACTTACCGGGTGCATGAGGGAGGGGGCCGACGATGTCCATCCCTCATTTCATAAAAGGCCATGGTGACAAAAGCAAATGCATCGGCTCCCCAGGATGATGGATCATCGGAGCATGCCTTTGGAATTTATCACATTTTCGAACGAACTCCTTTGCATCATTTTCCATGTCAATCCAGTAGTAACCGGCTCTGATTATTTTTCGAACTAGTGATTCGGAACCTGAATGATTACCACAAGTACCCTCGTGGATTTTTCTCAGAACGTACTCAGTATCCCCCCGCCCTAGACATTTTGCAAGTGGACCATCGAATGTTCTTCTAAATAAGGTTCCATCTTCGGCCAGGTTAAATCGGGTTGCTTTTGTACGCAGGGCCCTCGATTATTTTGGGTTTGAGGGCAAATTTCCGGTCCTGAGATACTCCACGTACATGTTCCTCCAATCCTAAGTTAGGATCGTCGAGTTGATATTGACGTGGCTTTCTTCAACCACCGATCTCATAAGCTGCATGACTTCTCCTGAATTGAACTCGTTATCTTCGACCGATGATCCCAAGTTAGCGAGGGCATCGGCTTCGCTGTTTTGACCCCGATTTACATGTTGCAAAGTCCATTATTCAAACCGATGTAATGTCATATGTAACTTGTCTAACTATCTATGCATTCGTTCTTCTCTAACCTTGAATGTTCCGTTAACTTAGTTTACCATAAGGAAGGAGTCGTACTTGGCTTCAATCACCTCTGCTCCCAAGATTTTGGCTAATTCAAGGCCTGCAATCATGGCCTCATATTCGACCTCGTTGTTAGTCAATTTCACAGTCTTAATAGATTGTATGATTATATTACATGTTGATGGCTTTAGTACGATACCAAGTACGAACCTTTTGGCGTTTGAGGCCCCATCTGTAAAGAGGGTCCAGATTCCCGAAGATGTCCCTAACTTAACCAATAACTCTGTTTCGACCTCAGGTATCAGGGCCAGTGTAAAGTTGTCCACGAAGTCTGCCAATGTTTCGGACTTAATGGCAGTCCGAGGTCGATATTCAATATCGCACCCACTTACTTCCACGACCCATTTGGCCAATCGGCTCGAGAGTTCAGGTATATGCATAATGTTCCTTAAGGGGTAAGTAGTTACGACACATATGGGGTGACATTGGAAGTATGGTTTTAGCTTCCTAGAGGCACTTACCAAAGTGAGTGCCAATATTTCCAGGTTAGGGTATCTAGTTTCGGCCTCACCCACGGTCCGTCTAACATAATAAATCAGAAATTGCATACCTTGTTATTCCCGAACTAGGACTCCACTTACTGCTATCTCCGACACTACCAAATACAAGTATAGTTGTTCGTCTGCCCTCGGTGTGTGAAGCACTAGCGGGCTCGATAAATATCACTTAAGTTCTTCTGAAGACTGTTGGCATTCCGGGGTCCATGTGAAGTTGTTTTTCTTCTTTAGCAATGAGAAAAATCGATGACTTTTATCGGCCTTCACGTTGTCCACAACCGTGAAATCTTCGATAGCTTTGATCTTGTTGGGGTTGATCTTGATTCCCCGGTTGGATACCATGAATCCCGAGAAATTTAGCTGATCCATCTCTGGACACGCATTTTTCCGGATTCAGCTTCATGTTGTACTTCTTCAATATACTGAAGGTTTCCTGCAAATGCTTTAAATGGTCCTCTACTCGCATGGATTTAACCAACATATCGTCAATGTAAATTTCCATCGATTTTCCTATTTGTTCTTCGAACATCCAATTTACTAGGCGTTGGTATGTGGAGCCGACATTTTTAATCCAAACGACATTACATTATAGCCGTATTTGCCGGTGATTAATGAGGTTTTTTCCTGATCACCTGGGTCCATCCGTATTTGGTTATGCCCAGAATAGGCATCGAGAAAACTGAGGATCTCGTGGCCGGTCGTGGCATCAATTATACGATCGATGTTGGGCAAAGGAAAAGAGTCTTTGGGGCATGCTTTATTCAAATCTTTGTTATCTACACACATTCTTAGTTTATCCCCCTTTTTAGGGACTATCACTACGTTTGCTAACCAATCCGGGTATAAAACCTCTCGAATGGACCCTATTTTTAGGAGTTTAGATACTTCGTCCTTGATGAAAGAATGTTTGACCTCGGACTAGCACCTCCCCTTCTGCTTGACCGGATTAATATTTGGGTCCATGCTTAGTTTGTGAGTGGTTATTTCTGGTGGGAACCCTGTCATATCAAGATGGGACCAAGAAAAACAATCTATGTTAACTATAAGAAATTGAATAAAGTTTTCCCTGATCTTGGGAGTTAGTCCCATGCCCAGGTATACCTTTTGTTCGGGCAAATGCTCGATTAATACAACCTATTCCAGCTCTTCGACTATCGATTTGGTTACATCAGAGTCATCGATGATTATAAAAGATCGGGGAACCCCGTAACATCGTCTTCGTAAGTCTTTTGCTTATCTGATTGGATCGTGACCGGAATCGGTAATTGACATTTGGACTTTGGGTCGGTGCCAGAATTCGGTTCCTTCGGTGTTGTGAGCATTGATATCAAAATCACTTCTTCGATGGCAAACATCTCTTTTGATGCCGGTTGTTCCTCGTAGATTGTCTTGATCCACACCCTCTACTCCCGAGAATGGAAATTTAAGCACTTGGTGAAGAGTTGAGGGTACTGCCCTCATGTGGTGGATCCATGGCCTTCCGATAAGTGCGTTGTACCTCATGTCCCTTTCGATTACGTAAAATTGGCCTCTAGTACGAATCCGACGGTATTGACCGGTAATTATATCTCTCATTTGGTAGTTTCACATGCCATGTTAAACATGTTTAAGACTCGTACTGCTGGCATGATCCTCTGTTGTAGACCGAGCTGTTCTACGACCTTCGACCAAATAATGTTGGTCGAGCTACCTGGATCAATAACACACATTTAATTGTAGTTTTCTTTATGAGTATAGATATTACCAATACATCATTGTGAGGTTCTATGATCCCTTTCGTATGCTCGTCGCTGAAGGATAAGAGTCCTTCCGGTATGTAATCTCGAGTTCGTTTCTCCCTGGTGATGGATATTCTGGAGTGTTTCAACATTGGCTCCTGTGGGATATCGACTCTACCGATGATTATATTATTTACGTGTTGAGGTTCGGTATCTTGTCGTTTCATCTGTCTGTTAGAATCCCTGTTCCTGAAATGATTCTTAATCCTATCGCTCAAGAACTCTCGAAGGTGCTTGTTGTTGAATAGTCGGTCTACTTCTTCTCTCAGTTGTCGGCAGTCTTCTGTTCTATGACCGTGAGTTCCATAATACTTGCATACCTGGTTATGATCTCTTTGAGCTAGATAGGATTGCAGAGGTCGAGGCCATTTAGTATCCTTGGTTTGCCCGATGGCTAATACGATAGAGGCTGCGTCGATATTTAAGTTGTACTCTGATAGCCTCAACGCTTCTTTAGGCCCGGTGGGCCTGTCAAAATCGTTGTTGGTCATTAGCCCCCGATTGTTTCGACCTTGGTTATTTCTTCTTTTGTTTCTTATGGGGTTTCGCTCGGGCCCACTGTTTCCTCCGTTCTCCATTATAGGGTCGATATCGATCCCTGGTAGATCCTGGTTCACGATCGATGTCCCTCTTGGCTCTATCGAGAGTCCGGGCGGGATATATAGACTCCAAAGGTGCCCCGAGTTGATCATCTTCGACTATGATTTTCAATTGATACCGATTGTGTAGATAGGGCTAGGTAACGATAGGGTATTCTACAAGGTTTTGCTTTAATTGTTGTGAAGCCAGCGAGCTTTGAATATTGAGTCCCTGAGTGAAAGCTTGAACAGCCCAATCATTAGCGATCGGCGGCAGATCCATTCGTTCCATTTGAAAATGGTACACGAACTCCCTGAGCATCTCGTTTTCCTTCTGTTTGACTTTGAAAAGGTTCGATTTCCTGATTTCGACCTTTATGGCACGGGCATGCGCTTTTACGAAAGAGTGTGCAAGCATAAAAAATGAGTCAATAATATTAGGAGGTAAGTTGTGATACCTTATCATGGCTCCCTTCGACAGGGTCTCCCCAATTATTTTCAGCAAAACAGACTCGATTTCGTCGTCTTCCAAGTCATTTCCTTTGATGACACAAGTAGAAGAGGTCACATGCTCGTTTGGATCGGTCGTTCAGTTGTACTTAGGTATTTCGGGCATACGATATTCTTGGGGATTGGTTTTGGGGCAGCACTTGGAGGAAAAGGTTTTTGTATGAACTTCCTGGAATCCTGTCCCTTCAATATCGGGGGCACTCCTGGGATTTGATCTCCCCTGGAATTATCAGTTTTGACCTTTTTATCGTTCGCTTCGATCTTCTTTTACCCTGATTCTACCTGCTTTGTCAGCTCCTCAAGCATTTTTATAATTTCGGGGTTAGTCCACGACTCTCGTTCATTCAATCTTATCATGGCCGGTTCTGTTGTGCGAGTTATTTCTTGGGGCGGATCGGGTTCAACCCTGCTCGATGCTTGGGTTTGGCTCTGCAACTTAGCTATTGTCACTTGTTGAGCTTGCAGCATTTCGAAGATCATGCGTTGGCTGATCCCGTCTTCTTCAATGTTTTATGTGTTTTGAGTTGCCGATCGGGCTCCACCACGGATGCTATTTTCTGGGTCGGCAGACAAGTTTGCTTCGATGGCCACATGTGAATTTACATCAATCGGATCCACCGTCTGAATTCCAACAACATCAGCGGGTGGCCCTATGTTACCGGGCGCCATGTTGTTATTCTAACCTTCCTGACCGGACTCGTTGTCGATATGTAGAGGTGCTAATCGAGAGCTTGTCATTTTTACCTCGAAATCAAAGACACTTCAAAGAGCAAGTGTGTGTTATAGAGATTTGTATCAACTAACCACTATTATCCTTAGCCCCACAGTGGGCGCTAAACTGTTTACTCTCAAAGAGCAAGTGTGCTTGAATAACAATTGAATCTATATGCGGTTTTAAGGATACGTGATCTAGTTTGATACAAAGTGAGAAATCATATTTAATATGGAAGAATAAATAGAAAAATAAATACAAACCATGTAGATTGAACAACTTAAGTCTCGCAAGGTTAAGTTCCTTCGAATTTAGATATGATATTACTGAAACCAGAATAATATGAACAAAGCTGGAAAAAATAGTATGTTGTTCTTCTAAGTATGTTACCCCCCACCTCATGAATTACTCAGTTCCCTTTTTATATCCAGGGAGATAGTTTTTAAGACATTATTTTATAAGGAATTATATAGACCGTTAGCTCCCTTTTTGACTTAATCCCGTAATTTCCGCCATAATGATTGGTTAATGGCGAGAATAACGGATCCTTGTCGGATGAGTTGACAAAGCTCTTCTTCGAGGCCGTTAGAAGCAGGATCAGTCGTTTCTTCGGTAAACTTGATGGCAAATCGGATGGTCTTGTCGGACTTCGAACCTCGATATCGAGCTCGGTTTCATCTGTAACTTCAATCTCTTACAGATGTGCCGAGCCTGGTCTATTGTTCCAGATGCTCGATCAAGCATCGAGCTTAGTTCTACCCGTATACAAGTTGGAACCGGGTTCAATTATTCATATCTCTTTGACATGGCTCGGCTATGTTTTCTTTAGGATAAGCTTGTGGAGGGGATGCTTAAAAGTAGTTTATATACCCTCCTTCCTCTAAACTCGTGACCTGACACGGTTGTGAAAAAGTAAAGTCAATTTTTTAAAATATCATAAATTTCCAGAAAAAAGGTTCTAGTATTACCTCGTTTAATATCTTGGATAATTATCTTGAAGCCATATCGACATATTCTAAAGTTTTATTGAAAGATAAGGTTAATTATATTCTTTCATGTGCGTAGAACAACATCTAGAACGATCAGATATCACGAGTCACAAAGAAGAGCAGATAATTAATCTCAAAGAAATTAAAATGTGGAAGATAGCTTATATCATGATTTGGCTTACTAGAACAAAAGTTACATAGAAAACATGGAACATATAGACAGTTACATAGTAGTACATATATTTTATACATTCAGAAGACCCTTTCTTCCAAATATTACAAGGATGTTTGGTTCTCAAACAAAACAAAATACGACAACACAAAAGCAGTTAGCAACAACAAAACAAGATATAGATCAAGAGGCAAAATATATAGAAGCCTATGAGATCCTAAAACCCCATTTGGAAGCATATCGGACGAACTCACTAATCTCATCTTCGTTAATATATCCATCTCCATTTTTATCTGAAAAACGAAGGGCTTTTCCAGCTTTCCAAGGGCAAAAATGCAAACCCATCTCTTTAAAAGCTAACCTGAGTTCTTGCTTGCTAAGTTTCTCATCTCCATTCTTATCATATTTCCTTAGCATACCTTTCACTTGCTCTTCAGTTAGTGGGTGACTCGCACCTCTAGGATTGAACCAGGGAATTTTTTCTTTCATTTTTGGTATACTTTTTCTTTGTCTCCTTAGGAATATAAGGAAAGTGGTGGATAAATTTCCAACAAGGGACGCTTCATATATATAAAAGGCCAGCTTATATTCCGTGATAAGTCATTTTCTGTGCGAATATTTTTACTTGGATAAAGATTAAGAATTTATTCTTTCTTTAACTGTTTCCTTCTTCCTTTAACTAATTATTAGTAGGATGAATGTATATTAGCGCAAACTATATCAGGTTAAAAAGTAACTATAATAGTCTTAATTCTCTTTTGATTAGATGCTTTTAAACTTTTGAAGATCTTTCAGTCTCTTTGAACACTTGTGCTTCACGCTGAACTTGATCAAAAAGTGGAAATAAGAAGAGGAATGAAGTAAAAGAATTGTAGGCTACGCTATGAATGAATCTTCTTTGTTTTATTTTTGGTGAAAACAACAGTGACGTACGTACAAATTAAGGGAGGGATTGTGCGTATCGGATAGGAAAATGTTACATCTTGAAGTTGGTGTATACTTAGGTTCAACTTGCGTGAAAGATTCGGGATATAAATATATTAGACTATATATCACATTAAAATAAGCCTGATATAAACTATAAATGTTAATTTAATTGATTCCTTGAAAGCTCCTTGTGGAAATATCGATGACACGATATCTACCAAAGTAATGGCAGTCCCTAGAGATTTATAATGAATAAACTAGCAAGTCGATCCATTTTTGTTTGATTATAACATTAACTTTATGGCCGGCATGTATGAGTTGTAGTGGAATTATAGGTATTGTTTTATTTTTAACCAAATGTTACAATTTTAATTCATATAATGGGTATTAAGTTAAGCAACATTTTATCCCTCAATGTGAGATTTTTAGTGCGAATCATAATTTAATCTAACCTCAAAACGGATAATATACCCTGAATTAAAAACAAAAAGAAGAAATAACTTTTTGAAGAATGGGCAGAAGTCCTTTTATGGACATTTGATAAAGGCATAGGGGGCAAAATAAAAAGTAGCAGCTACATTCTACATGGGTGATTTTGCAGCATAATTTTAGGCCTACAATCATGAAAGTTTTTATCTTACTTCTGAAGATCATCTTAAGATCAGATCGAATGTGTTTTTAACAAACTTACATAAGAAAATATCAACACAATCAAATTATATATATTTGTACACCTTAACATTGCGACAAAAATAAAGATTAAGCACCTATGGCTACCAGCCCGCTGGTTTAGGTTAGAGTTGGAATCAAAGCATCCGATGATTAATGAGGGTCAGGAGAAGCACAAAGGCGAGACTATTAAAGCCTTTGTTTTAGGCCCTATTTCAAGCCTCATAAATATTTATTTTATTTTCATTTGACAAAATTGAAGTTTGTAAAAAAAAAAAATAGTACAAAATCTTATTATACAAATAGAAAGAAAGAAGACCGCTTAATTTTGAATACTAAAAATATATTAGAACTTTAAATTAAACAATTCAAATTTTCATATTACTTACTAAATAAAGTTTTTTATAACAAAATCTAAGGTAGTATGTTGCAAATATATAGCTAACATCTTATTAACTTGTATTGAACTTTATCAATGATATGTCTTATAATACTACACTATAAACAACATGTAATTCTATTAAAAAATTTTAGGCCTATTATTAAAATTTGGGTTTAAGGTCTCTTATGTGTGATCTAAACGCACTCACCCTAGGAATGGCAGGCGGGGCGGGCGGTGCGGGAGCGGGACGGGTTATGTCTGAACCCGTACAATTTAAACTCGCTCGTCCCGCATAGGATTTAAACCCGCATTCACCCGCCCCGCCTTGCCCCGCAAATCTTTTTAATAAAAATCTTTTCTTTTTCAGAAAGCTAGACTTAAATCTGATTTTTTTAACAAAATAATTAATTATATCCAAATTGTTCTCTCTCTCTTTCATATACTTACCTTTTTTGATGTAACCTTTTTGCTTGTCATTGCTTTTCAGTGCACAATGTATGAGTTCAAACGGACATAATTAAATATATAGTTTTTAGATTAGGAAGCAGAATTGTCTTTGATAAGAATTGGGGTCAGATCATCCTAGGATAAAAGAAGATCATCATTGTATATACTAATTATTTTAACTTTTGAAGGGCTGATAGCAAATTAGCAATCAGACCAATTCAGATTCAAATGCTAATTGGCTATTTAGCAATTACTTCATCTTTACGTCTGTACTGATGGACAAGCAGTTTCCTCATTCTATAAAGCATTGTGAATACATTATATCAACAAACTACAGGAAGTCGCAAGAGAGTGAGAATGAGAGAGTCTTTTATGTCTGTTAGTTTAAAAAATTAAATCCCCAACCCATGACTCATCCCGCCCCGCGTTATTTTTTTAATTTAAAAATTGAACCCGCCGCGCCCCGTCCCGTAATCGTAAACTCTCAAAACCGCACCGCCCCGTTAATATTCAAACCTGCCCCGCACTGCTCCATTGTCATTCCTACTCACCATGTTATTCCGGGGCACAATCATTTTCATGATCAATTTCCTTCATCACTCATTTTTGTGGAGGGCCTTCGAGTCTTTCTTTTAACAAATTTGAAAGACAAAATTCAAATCAACCACCTAAAGAAGTTGGATATTTTTTTTTATCTTGAATGGAATATCTTTTCGGCGCACAATCGTTACATTCACTTAGCAGCGGTACATTGTTTATAAATTTATCAAACAATGTGAACTTTTAGGGGATAAATAGTCGAGTCGCTTGCGCAATTTCCTGCAATATTGGGGATGAGAATTACATAGGAGTACATATATTATATATACATATATATGATTACTAGAAATAAATAAGCCTGGCTAGAGTTAATTTAATTGATTTCTTGAAACTTTTTTTGTGGAAAAAATCGATGACTCGATAATTCTACCAAAGTAAAGGCATTACCTATAGATTTATAATGAATAAATTAGCAAGTCGATCCATTTGATTGAAAGTTAACTTTATGGGCGATAAGGGTTGTGGTGGAATGGTAAAATACTCCTTCATCCTTAATTAAATATTACAATTTTAGTCTTGAATATGAAGTTACTATAATGACCCGACCGGTCGTTTTGAGCTCTAGCACGTCGTTCAGCGGTTTGAGGTTGTGATGACCCAAAATATCATCTTTAAATTTAATGATTAATTATGTGATCTAAGCATAATTTACCATTACTCGACTTGCGTGTGCAGTCCGTAAAAAAATTTCGAAAAGTTTTCAGGTGAAAAATGAATTAAAATGTGAATTAGAGCATTAAAACTCAACTGAGTTGATTTTGGTCAATATTTTGAGCAAACGGACTCAGATCAGTATTTTTATAGTTTTGGTAGGTCCCTATCATGATTTGGGACTTAGGCGTATGCCCGGAATCAATTTTCGAGGTCCCTAGCCCGAGATATGGAATTTTGATAAAAAATTAAAAGTTTAAGTTCAAATAGTGACCGGATGTCAAATTATATGCAAACGACCCCGGAATAGAATTTTGATGATTCCAACAGCTCCGTATGGTGATTTTGGATTTAGGAGCATGATCGGAATTTTTTTTGAAAGTCCGTAGTGGAATTAGGCTTGAAATGCCAAAAGTTAAATTTTTGGAAAGTTTGACCGGGGCGTTGACTTTTTAATATCGGGGTCGAAATCCGATTCTTAAAATTTTCATAGCGCAGTTATGTCATTTATGACTTGTGTACAAAATTTGAAGTTATTCCGAATTGATTTGATGTGTTTCGACACAAGATATAGAATTTGAAAGTTCAAAGTTCATTGATTTTGATTTGAGGTGCGATTCATCATTTTGATGTTGTTTGATATAGTTTGAAACATCGACTAAGTTCGTATGGTATTTTTGGACATGTTGGAATAATTGGTTAAGGTCCCTGAGGGTATCGGGTGGATTTCGGAAGGTAAACGGAATGGATTTCGGACAAAGAGTGCTGGAAATTTCTGTTGCAGAAATATAGTGCGTGGAGTCAATTTTGGAAGCTTATATCTCATAATGCATAAGGAATCAGAATATTTTCAAAACATAAAAGTTGTAGTCGTTTGATTATCGTTTCTAGAAAGTTAAATCATTCATTATTTGGACATTTGTACAGAAAGTTATGACGGATTGAATGAAGGCTGGTAGAGTAGTTTTGCCAAAAATTTCTGATACGTGGAGCCGACTTTGGAAGCTTATATCTCGCAATTCATAAGGAATCAGAATATTTTCAAAACATTAAAGTTGTAATCGTTTGATTATAGTTTCCAGAAAGTTAAACCATTCATTATTTGGACATTTGTACAGAAATTTATGACGCATTGAATGAATGCTGGTAGAGCAGTTTAGCTAGAAATTTCGCCAGAAATTTCTGATGCGTGGAGCGAATTTTGGAAGCTTATATCTCGTAATGCATAAGGAATCAGAACATTTCAAAACATGATAGTTGTAGTCGTTGGAGTATACTTTTCAGAAAGTTAAACCATTTATCATTTGAACATTTGTACATGATGTTATGATCAATTGAAGGAAGGCTGGTAGAGCAGTTTCTGGTGGACTTTTAGTGACAAAAATAGACTTTTAGTGACGAAAAATGGACTTTTAGTGACGGATTGGCAGAAACTTAAGGAGCAAAAATAGTTATTTCATTCATTTCGTTTTGGATATTTGGAGCACGGTTCTTGGGCGATTTTTGGGCGATTTTCGCGGGAAAACATTGGGGTAAGTATTTCTTATCCTATATTGATTATATTTCATGATTCCATACTCATTTACATCATGAATCCGTGAATTTATGTAAGAAAAATCAAGATTTTTGCAAAATCTTCCAAAAACAAAAATTTAAGATTTGGAGGTCGAGTTGTTATCGGATTTTGGTAAAATTGGTATGGGTGGACTCATAATTGAATGAGTTGTCGGATTTTATAAGTATCACCGGATTCCGAGATGTGGGCCCCACGGAAAAATTTTGAGCTAATTTCGGAGTTTAATGAAAATGTAATATTTTCTTATGAAATTGATTATTATAATTTTTGTTGACTGTATCGAATTAATTATGACTAGATACGAGTCGATCGGAGTCGGAAAATTGAGAAAAAAGCATAATACTTGATTAAATTGGAGCAAGTCGAGGTAAGTGACTTGTCTAACCTTGTGTGGGGGAAATTTTCCCTAGGATTGATATTGATGTGATTATTGAAATGTGTTGAAAGTTGTGCGCACGAGGTGACGAGTGTGTACACGGGCTAAATTGCGAAAGATTATATATTTAAATTGTGTAGATCACTGTTGCGCATTTATTAAATTATTTTATCTTG
The DNA here is from genome assembly GCF_000715075.1 of Nicotiana tabacum. NCBI lineage: Eukaryota > Viridiplantae > Streptophyta > Magnoliopsida > Solanales > Solanaceae > Nicotiana > Nicotiana tabacum. The sequence goes on from NC_134091.1 coordinate 17,603,666, forward strand.
TTATATTCTTCATCATTGATATGAGATATATACTTCAAATTTGTTTAATCTTTTCTTACTAATTGTTTTACCTGTTTAGTTAAAACTTGATTTCTTTTATTCTGTGCATTATTTGAAGGTTGATTTTCTTTAAATTAAATATTATTAATATGAAGTATTTCACATTTTTAAACTTGATATTGAAGCAACGTAGTAAAGATTTTGAAATATTATTTTCCTAAATTATTTACTCCTGAATATTTTTATACTCATTGTGAGGGAGCCGTGAGCTCTTTATTGTGGAAGAATATTATTGTTGAATTATTTTGACATGAGCCGTGAGCTCTTTATTGTGGAAAAATATTATTGTTGAATTATTTTGACATGAGCCGTGAGCTCTTTATTGTGGAAAAATATTATTGATGAATTATTTTGACATGAGCTGTGAGCTCTTTATTGTGGCAAACTATTATTGATGATTTATTTTGGCATGAGCCGTGAGCTCTTTATTGTGAAAAAATATTGTTGTTGAATTATTTTGGCAAGTTAAATTATTTGAGCACTTGAGGTGCAAATTGTGATATATTGTGATATTGATACGCATGCGGTGGTATAAGGTCTGGGTGTTGAAACGCATGCGGTGTGTGGCTTGATACGCGTGGCTAGTAGGGGTGACTACTAGAAGTCATGCGGTGTGATAAGGGTGGCTAAAACGCGGGATGCTATTTCGAAAAAAAATATTTTCTTTAAATAATTTGTGAAGGCTCCCGCGTTGATATAAGAAAATGAGATATTGTGAAATTATTTATAACTTGGGACTACGAGGCGGTACCTCGGTAGTACCCTTGTTGATATTGATTTATGGCCATAGTTGCTTTTGATTAATTGTTGTGATTTTCATAAAGTTGAAGGAAATTCTGTTTTGATTCCACGAGATATTATTTGCAATTATTTGGTGTCATTAAATGTGACATACTATTTGATTCATTTCCAATGTCATTTTATTTTACTACATTGATAAATATTTTACCATGCCATTATTATATTCCAGTAGGGCCTCACCTGACCTCGTCACTACTCTACCGAGGTTAGGCTTGGCACTTACTGGGTACCACTGTGGTGTACTCATACTATGCTTCTGCACATCTTTTTGTGCAGATCCAGGTATATTATTACTAGCCTAGACGTCAGTGAGTTACCTGTGCACGAAGACTTCGAGGTATATCTGCCAGCGTCCGCAGACTCCGGAGTCCCCTTCTATCATTTTATGTTGCTTCCTTATATTTTATTTAGACTTTGACATATAGAGACATTGAGATTAAATTCTTAGAAGCTTGTGACTTATTTCTACCGGATTTTGGGAGTTGAAATTATTTGAATTATAGTTTATTTATTTCAGATATTTATTATTATTCCGCATTGATAGGCTTACCTAGTCTTAGAGACTAGGTGCCATCACGACATCCTACGGAGGGAATTTGGGGTCGTGACAGAGGCCTTGATTAGCTTCACCTCAGGTATTATGACCTGTACGTATGGCCGACATCAAATTTCGGGAGGTTTGGAGTTGATTTGCGAAGAAAATTCTAAATTCGAAAGTTTTAAGTTGGAAGAATTAACTAAGGTTTGCATTTATAGTAAACGGCCTCAGAATCAGGAATTTAAGGTTCCAATAGGTACGTATGATGATTTCAGACTTGGGCGTATGTTCGGGTCGAGTATCGGGTGGCCCGGGAGTATTTCGGCACCTATTACAGATGATTGGCATTTTGAAGGATTAATAATTTCCTAAGTTTGGGTTGAAGTGGATTTTGATATTATCGATGTCCCTTTTGGATTTCGAGCCTGTGAATAGTTTCGTATGGTGAATTTGGTCTTAGGAGCATTTTCGGATGTGATGACCCAAAAGGTCATCTTATATTTTAGAACTCGAATCTGCGCTCTTAAGACTTAAAAATATTATTTTTACCCTTCTCAATTTATATGCGTAGTCCGAGCAGGTTTCCAAAAAGCTTTTATGTTGAAAACTGATGAAAATAAGAATTTTTACCTTAAAAGTTGATTTTTGTTGATTTCGGTCAATATTTTTAGTAAAAGGGCCTGGATCTGTACTTTGACGGTCCCGATAGTTCCATATAAAATCATGGGACCTGGGCGTATGCCCGAAATCAAATTCGAAGGTCCCTAGTTTGAGTTATGAATTTTTGATGAAAATTAAAAATCTGGAAAATATTTGTTTTTAAGAATTGATTGATATTTGGCATTGTTAGTATCGGGTCCGTATTTTGGTTTCGGAGCCCGGTACAGGTTCATTATGAAATTTAAGATTTGTTTGTGAAATTTAGTGAGAAACGGAGTTGATTTGACATGATTCGGACGTCCAGTTGAGAAGATATGAATTTTAAAGTGTTCTTGAGAATTTCATTTGATTTGGTGCTAAATTCATAGTTCTAGGTATTATTTTGGCGATTTGATCACGCGAGCAGGTCCGTATGATATATTTAGACTTATGTACATGTTTGGTTTGGAGCCCCGAGGGCTCGGGTGAGTTTTAGATAGGCTACGGGGTGATTTGCACTTAGAGAATCTGAAATTTTTGCTTCAGCATCTGGTGTGCCCTTCTTCGCGTTCGCGTAGGTAGTGTCGCGAACGCGAAAGGTAAAATGGGGGCAGGGGAATTTTCTTCTTCGCGAATGAGAATGACTGGTCGCGATCGCGAAGCATTGGGGGTGGTACCCTTCGCGAACGCGATCTGTCTCACGCGAATGCGATAGTTTAAGGGACCTGGGGGAGGGGGTCATGTTCTTCTACGCGAACGTGTCCACTGGGTCGCGAATGCGAAGGCTTGGGGGAGATGTCTTATGCGAACACATAGAAAGACTCACGAACGCGAAGGCCTTAGGCCGCTGTGCATCGCGATCGCGACAGGCCTCTCGCGAACGCGATGAAGGCATGTCCAGTGACTTAAAACAGACTCCAAACACCGGTTTAAGCCATTTCTTCAACATTTTTCAAGAACCAAACGGGTAAAGGCGATTTTCAAGAGTCATTTTCTTCCCCAAAGTGTTGGTAAGTGATTCTAAACCATTTTCTTTCAATTACCCATTACATTTTATGAATTATCAACCTAAAATCTAGAGTTTTTATGATAGAATTAGGGGTTAGAGTAGAAATTAGGATTTCGGAAATTTAAGGATTTAGACCCCAATTTGAGGTCGGATTCCAAAACTCATTACATATTCGGGCTCGGGGGTGAATGGGTAAAAAGATTTTGGTCCGAACCTAGGGCTTTGACCAAGCGGGCCCGAGATCGATTTTTTTGACTTTTTGGAGGAAAATTTGGAAAATTTAATTTATGAAATATAATTGATTCCTTTAGACATATTTGATATTATTAAGTCATTTTTGAATAGATACGAGTGGTTTGGAGGTGAATTCCAAAGGAAAAATTGTGATTGAGAATTAAGTGGCCTTCGGAGCGAGGCAAGTGTTGTATCTAACTTTGGCTTGAGGGAATAGGTATTGTGTGAGTATTTGATACGTGTTTGGTTGTTGAATACGATATATAGTTGAGGAGACGAGCATCTATGCGTTGTGGTCGAGTCATAGCATGCGAGTGAAATTCCATTCTTGCAAATTTGTAGTCTTAAATCTTGTTATCCATACTAATTGTTGTTATTGAAATGTTGGGAGACTTGTATCCGGTTCTACCAAGGTTCATAACATTGTGAATATTGATTCGAGGTTGAGATGTTAAATTGTGAAAATAATCATTGATGAAATATTGATTTCTTTGTGACACTTCTCCCTATCCGTTGTTATTGATTCTGTGAATTGTGAGGGAGAGTGTAAAGCACGAAGGGTGATGCCGTGCATAATTTATTTATATTGTGAGGAAGAGTGTAAAGCACGAAGGGTGATGCCATGCGTGATTTATTTATATGGTGAGGAAGAGTGTAAAGCACGAAGGGTGATGTCGTGCATGAATTATTTATATTGTGAGGAAGAGCGTAAAAGCACGAAGGGTGATGCCGTGCAGTTTTCCTTGATGTTTTAATTGCTATAATCGTTTAAGGATTTTTGGTTTAATTCTGTCTTTTTATTATTTTCACTCTTTATGTTGTATTCCCCCACTGTATATTCCTTTCCCATTATTCCTGCATTATTTCTTTATTTACTGTTGTTGCCACTAGTATGATTATACTGTTCAGGTTATATGTGGGTGTCTTGTCCTAGCCTTGTCACTACTTCGCCGAGGTTAGGCTCGACACTTACCAGTACATGGGGTCGGTTGTACTGATACTACACTCTGCACTTTCTGTGCAGATTTTGATACTGGTTCGGGTTGATCAAGATTTTGCTATTGGTCAGTTGTCCGGAGACTCAAGGTAGATCTGTCGGCGTTCACAGACCTTGAAGTCACTGTCTATCTTTTCTGTTCTACTGTTTCTTTCATTCAAACAGTTGTATTTCTTTCAGACTATTACTTATAGTAAATCCTAGAATGCTCGTGAATTGTAACTCTAGATCCGGGTGGTAGTAATTAATACAGTTTTATGATATTCCGCACTTATTATATTTCATCTTAGTTAAATATTGTTAATTACTGAATGGAAATAAGGAATTGGTTAACGATTCTCTAACGTTGGCTTGCCTAGCAAGTGAAATGTTAGGCGCAATCACGGTGCCATCGGTGGGAAATTTCGGGTCGTGACAGTTGGTATTAGAGCACTAGGTTACCTAGGTTTCACAATTCATGAGCAAGCTTAGTAGAGTCTGGAGGATCGATACAGAGACGTCTGTGCTTATCTTTTAGAGGCTGTGAAGTTTAGGGACAATATCACTTCTTTCATTCCTTATCGTGCTGCATTGATTTAGCTTGAAACATATATCTCATGTTCCTTTGTATCCACTCGTGTATGACATTGCGCACTCGGTATCAATTGTGCGTCGACGGTTCGTGATGCCACACATGGATTACGAGAGATCCATAGATGCTCAACATTTCCTCAACGTGTGGTTCCGACTGAAGAATCAGACGTATTGAGAGATCAACCAGTGAATCATGTGAGTGGTGCAACGGACCTTGGCATCTGGTTGATTTATATGAGCTGTGAAGGTTATTATTGTGGATCATTGGATGTAGTGAACTATGACTTCGCGCCGAGTGGGGGGAAGACCGTTATCAATGGATGGATTGCGGGGTCATGTGTTATATCAGTTTTGACCTGAAATGTATATATGTGGTACTGAAAGGTTCCCCAAATTTACACATGTTTAAGTCCTGAGATTTTGTAGAGGATAAGGTTGAGACTTGCGGTATGTCCGCCTACTTAATAATCCTATACTTCAGTACCAAAGGAGTTAGAGAAACAACTTTAAATCTATAGAATGTATACTTCAGTACCAAAGAAGTACAGTAGTTGACGAGATTCTGGACTATGTGGTTCGTGCCAAGATTTGCCGGTATGGAGCTCTACTTTTGTGATCGTTGTGTATAAATGGGGGTAAGGGTTATCCCAAAGAAGATTCGAAGAGTATGTTAAGAAATGGTTCAGCTCAACAGTGTTGAGTCAGCATAACAAAAGAAGAAATTGGCCTTGTGAGAGATAATTCTCCACAGGTGTATGTGGCAAGCCTATGAATAGGGAAGCATGACTGTTACTCGGTATGAGTCCCGTTTTGTGGATTTGGCCGTCATGCTCTCCTTTTACTACCTAATGTGGGAGAGAGACTGAGGGGGGTTTATGGAGGGACTCACTCAGCCTATCAGGCTTCAGATGGCCAAGGACACCGGAAGTGAGATTTCTTTTCAGGTGGCTGCTAATGTTGTGAGGAGGATCGAGATGGTTCTTGCACAAGAGAGAGGGTAGAGGTTAGATAAGAGGCCTCGTCAGTTTGGTGGTTTCGGTGGTGCCTCGCCTGGAGGAAGGGGTACTTATGGCAGGGGTCAGATACATGGAGGTGGAGTTCAGACCGTTATAGGTGGAGATAAGCGGGTAGAAGGCATCCTAGAGGTGGAGACCCAGCCATTGTTATATTTGTTTTATGGTATGGCGGAGGTCGTTACATCAGATGGTGTCGTTATGGGTACCACCTCGATTTAAAATAAAGGAATAATTTCCTTAACTTGATTTGGTTCTGAGTATCAAGACGAGTCCTCCTATTGTGCTCCACTCACGAGAAAGCTTAGTAATTCTATAATTTACTTATGTGTTTACTCCTGTTGGGAGATTCTATGGAGATAACTACGCCTCTTATTCCATGATGGTCACTAATAAGAGCTGTGAGGCCAAATGTGGCTTTCTAATACTCATTTCGGTAAGTTTTGATGTAATTTACGGATAATTAATTACAAATTATGAATTATATGCCATACTAGTGTAGGGTTCATTATGTGTTGTGATTTTGGTTAACGAAAGTTATTTAAAAGGATAAAATGGAAAGTTTCGATTGGCAAGATGTGCATATTATTAGTGATTCAGAATTAAGGCCGAGGTCCTCACATTTTAAAATAAATTGATATGTTTAAACTGGGCTATGAGCTGTGGTGGAAGTTATATAAGGACGAGATCCTTGTGATAAAAATTCTTGTGTTTAAATTCTCCCTTGTGAGATTAAATTTGTTTGTTAGTACTAATAGGGAGTCATGCCTGCTAGGCTTATTTGAATAAATTTTGTATGAAATTCTCTGTGCATACTTGCCAAACTTGTGTTGTAATATTGAGTTGTAACCTACGAGGTAGGTGCCCGCCCAGGTGGCGTTAAATGTGACTCGTTAATTCGGGTAAATAATTATGAGGTCTTCATGCCTTGCATCTCGTTATTAGTATTGTGAAGGTTTGAAATGAGATTTTTGTAAACAGGAGGTTAATTGGCAATTCAGTAATCAATCAAGAACAACTATTAAGAACAAATATCCGCTTCCAAGAATTGATGACTTATTTGATCAGCTTCAGGGATGCCAAGATATTTTCGAAGATCGATTTGAAGTCTGGTTGCCATCAGTTGAAGATTAGGGCATCTGATGTCCCTAAAATAGCTTTTCGGACTCGGTATGGGTATTACGAATTCCTAGTGATGTCATTTGGATTGACAAATGCCCCAGCAACAATTATGGATTTGATGAATCGGGTATTCAAGCCCTATTTGGAATCTTTTGTGGTTGTATTCATTGATGATATCTTGATTTGCTCCAGCAGTCGAGAGGAGCATAAGCAGCATCTTCGGAGTGTGCTTCATACTTTGAAGAATAATCAGTTATATGCCAAATTTTCAAAATGTGAGTTTTGGTTAGACTCAGTTACCTTTTTGGGGCATGTTGTATCAGCCGTAGGCATAAAGATAGATCCTAAGAAGATTGAGGCTGTTCAGAATTGGCCTAGACCTACTTCAGTTACAGAGATCCGGAGCTTCCTGGGTTTAGCAGGTTATTATCGTCAGTTCGTGGAAGGGTTTCCATCTATAGCAAGGACATTGACCAGATTGACCAGATTGACCAGATTGACCAGATTGACCAGATCAGACGAGTGTGAGTTGAGCTTTCAGAAGCTCAAGACCTCTTTGACTACGGCGCCAGTGTTGGTATTACCCATAGGTTCAGGATCGTATACAGTATATTGTGACGCATCTCACATTGGGCTTGGTGCAGTATTAATGCAAGATGGCAAGGTAATTGCATATGTGTCGCAGAAGTTGAAAGTTCATGAGAAGAATTATCCTGTTCATGACTTAGAATTGGCAGCTATTGTTCATGCGCTGAAGATTTGGAGGCATTACCTCTACGATGTCTCGTGTGAGGTATTTACTTATCATCGTAGCCTCAGTATCTGTTCAAACAAAAAGATCTTAATTTGAGGTAGAGAAGATGGTTGGAGTTGTTGAAAGACTATGATATCACCATTTTGTATCACCCCCGAAAGGCCAATGTGGTGGCCGATGCTTTGAGTAGAAAGGCTGTGAGTATGGGCAGTCTTGCATATATTCCAGTTGGTGAGAGACCGCTTGCATTGGATGTTCAGGCCTTGTCCAACCAGTTCGTAAGGTTAGATGTTTCCGAGCCCAGCTGTATTCTCGCTTGTACAGTTGCTCAGTCTTCTTTGTTTGAGCGCATCAGAGATCGGGAGGATGACGATCCTTATTTACTTGTCCTTAGAGACACGGTGTGGCACGGTGGTGCCAATTAGGTTACTGTTGGAAATGACGGAGTTTTGAGGATGCAGGGTCGTATTTGTGTGCCTAATGTGGATGGACTTCGTGAATTAGTTCTTGTAGAAGCACACAGTTCCAGGTATTCTATTCATCCAGGTACCGCCAAAATGTATCAAGATTTGCGGAAACATTATTGGTGGAGGAGAATGAAAAAGGATATAGTTGCATATGTAGCTCGGTGTCTGAATTGTCAACAACTTAAGTGCGAGCATCAGAGACCTGGTGGTTTGCTTCGAAGTTAGAAATTCCTGAGTGGAAGTGGGAGCGTATCACTATGGATTTTGTTGTTGGGCTCCCACAGACTCAGAGAAAATTTGATGCAGTTTGGGTCATTGTGGACAGGTTGACCAAGTCAGCACATTTCATTCCAATGGCAGTTACTTATTCTTCAGTGAGGTTAGCTGAAATTTACATTCGTGAGATTGTCCGACTTTACGGTGTTCCCGTGTCTATTATTTCAGATCGAGGTACGCAGTTTACCTCACATTTCTGGAGGGCTGTACAACGTGAGTTAGGCAAGCGGGTGGAGCTGAGTACAATATTTCATCCACAGACAGACAGACAGTCAGAGCGCACTATTCAAATATTGGAAGATATATTCCGCGCTTGCGTTATAGACTTGGAGGTTCTTGGGATCATATCTTGCCACTTGCGGAGTTTGCTTATAATAATAGCTACCAGTCGAGCATTTAGATAGCACCATATGAGGCATTATACGGAAGGCAATGCCGATCTCCAGTTGTTTGGTTTGAACCGGGGGAGGCTCGGTTGTTGGGTACCGATTTGGTACATGATGCCTTGGATAAGGTCAAGATTGTTCAGGATCGACTTCGCACAGCTCAGTCTAGACAAAAGAGTTATGCCGACCGAAAAGTTCATGATATTTCATTCATGGTTGGAGAAATAATATTGCTCTGGATTTCACATATGAATGGTGTAATGAGGTTTGGGAAGAAGGGCAAGTTGAGCCCTAGGTATATCGAACCTTTTGAAATTCTTGAAAGGGTGGGTGAAGTAGCCTACAGGCTTGCATTACCACCTAGTTTATTAGCGGTTCATCCGGTGTTCCATGTGTCTATGCTCCGAAAATATCATGGTGATCCGTCCCATGTGTTAGATTTCCGCTCAGTCCAAGTGGACAAGGATTTGACTTACTAGGAGGAGCCGGTGGCAATTCTAGCCCGGAAAATTCACCAGTTGAGATCAAAGAGTTACCCTTCAGTTCGAGTGCAGTGGAGAGGTCAGCCTATTTAGATAATTACTTGGGAGTCCGAGTCCGATATGCGTAGTAGATATCCCCACCTTTTCACCAGCCCAGGTACTTTTTTATGTCCGTTCGAGGACGAACGGTGGTTTTAGAGGTGGAGAATGTGATGACCCAAAAGGTCATCTTATATTTTAGAACTCAAATCTGCGCTCTTAAGCCTTAAATATTATTTTTACCCTCCTCGTTTTGCGTGCGTAGTCCGAGTAGGTTTCCGGAAAGTGTTTATATTGAAAACTAATGAAAATAAGAATTTTTACCTTAAAAGTTAATTTTTATTGACTTCAGTCAAAATATTTGGTAAACAGGCCTGGATCCGTGCTTTGACGATTCCGGTAGGTCCGTATCTAATTATGGGACCTGGGCGTATGCCCGGAATCGAATTCGGAGGTCCTTAGCTTGAGTTATGAATTTTTGATGAAAATAAAAAATCTGAAAATTATTTGTTTTTAAAAATTGATTGATATTTGGCATTATTAGTATCGGGTCCGTATTTTGATTCCGGAGCCTAGTACAGGTTCATTATGATATTTAAGACTTTTCTGTGAAATTTGGTGAGAAACGGAGTTGATTTGACGTGATTCGAACGTCCAGTTGAGAAGATATAAATTTTAAAGTGTTCTTGAGAATTTCATTTGATTTGGTGCTAAATTCATAGTTCTAGGTATTATTTTGGTGATTTGATCACGCGAGCAGGTCCGTATGATATTTTTAGACTTATGTACATGTTTGGTTTGTAGCCCCGAGGGCTCGGGTGAGTTTTAGATAGGCTACGGGGTGATTTGCACTTAGAGAATCTGAAATTTTTGCTGCTGCAGCTGTTCTGGTGTGCCCTTCTTCACATTCGTGTAGGTAGTGTCGCGAACGCAAAAGGTAAAATGGGGGCAGGGGAATTTTCTTCTTCGTGAACGCAAAGCATTGGGGGTGGTACCCTTCGCGAACGCGATCTGTCTCATGCGAACGCGATAGTTTAAGGGACCTGGGGGAGGGGGTCATGTTCTTCTAAACGAACGCGTCCACTGGGTCGCGAATGCGAAGGCTTGGGGGGAGCTGCCTTATGCGAACGCGTAGAAAGACTCGCGAACGCGAAGGCCTTAGGCCGCTGTGCATCGCGATCGCGACAGGCCTCTCGCAATCGCGATGAAGGCCTGTCCAGTGACTTAAAACAGACTCCAAACACAGGTTTAAGCCATTTCTTAAACACTTTTCAAGAACCAAACGGGTAGAGGTGATTTTCAAGAGTCATTTTCTTCCCCAAAGTGTTGGTAAGTGATTCTAAACCATTTTCTTTAAATTACCCATTACATTTTATGAATTATCAACCTAAAATCTAGAGTTTTAATGGTAGAATTAGGGGTTAGGGTAGAAACTAGGGATTTCGGAAATTTGAGGATTTAGACCTCAATTTGAGGGCGGATTCCAAAACAAATTAGATATTCGGGCTCGGGGCTGAATTGGTAAAAAGATTTTGGTCCGAACCTCGGGCTTTGACCAAGTGGGCCCGGGGTCGATTGTTTCGACTTTTTGGTGGAAAATTTGGGAAATTTAATTTATGAAATATAATTGATTTCTTTAGCAATATTTGATATTATTGAGTCATTTTTGAATAGATACGAGTGGTTTGGAGGTGAATTCCAAAGGAAAAGCTGTGATTGAGAATTAAGTGGCCTTCGAAGCGAGGTAAGTGTTGTGTCTAACTTTGGCTTGAGGGAATAGGTGTTGTGTGAGTATTTGCTACGTGTTTGGTTGTTGAATACGATGTATTGTTGAGGTGACGAGCATCTATGCATTGTGGTCGAGTCAAAGCATGCGAGTGAAATTCCATTCTTGCAAATTTGTAGTCTTAAATCTTATTATCCATACTTATTGTTGTTATTGAAATTTTGGGAGACTTGTATTCGGTTCTACCAAGGTTGATAAAATTGTGAATATTTATTCAAGGTTGAGATGTTAAATTGTGAAAGTAATCATTGATGAAATATTGATTTCTTTGTGAAACTTCTGTCTATCTGTTGTTATTGATTCTGTGAATTGTGAGGTAGAGTGTAAAGCACGAAGGGTGATGTCGTGCATGATTTATTTATATTGTGAGGAAGCGTGTAAGGCACGAAGGGTGATGCCGTGCGTGATTTATTTATATGGTGAGGAAGAATGTAAAGCACGAAGGGTGATGCCGTGCATGAATTATTTATATTGTGAAGAAGAGAGTAAAAGCATGAAGGGTGATGCCGTGCAGTCTTATTTATTATTTGGTGAGGTTGAGAGTAAAAGCATGAAGGGTGATGCCGTGCAGTTTTCCTTGCTATTTTAATTGCTCAAGTCGTTTAAGGATTTCCGGTTAAATTCTGTCTTTTGATTATTCTCACTCTTTATGTTGTATTCCCCCACTGTATGTTCCCCTCCCATTATTCCTGCGTTATTTCTTTTTTTACTGTTGTTGCCACTAGCATGATTATACTGTTCAGAATATATGTGGGTGTCTTGTTCTAGCCTCGTCACTACTTCGCCGAGGTTAGGCTCGACACTTACCAGTACATGGGGTCGGTTGTACTGATACTGCACTCTGCACTTTCTGTGCAGATTTTGATACCGGTTCGGGTTGATCAAGATTTTGCTATTGGTCCGATGTCCGGATACTCAAATTAGATCTGTCGGCGTTCATAGACCTTGAAGTGCCCGTCTATCTTTTCTATTCTAGTGTTTCTTTCATTCACACAGTTGTATTTATTTCAGACTATTACTTGTAGTAAATCCTAGAATGCTCATGAATTGTGACTCCAGATCCGGGTGGTAGTAATTAATACAGTTTTATGATATTCCGCACTTATTATATTTCATCTTAGTTAATTATTGTTAATTACTGAATGGAAATAAGGAATTGGTTAATGATTCTCTAACGTTGTCTTGCCTTGCAAGTGAAATGTTTGGCGCCATCACGGTCCCGTCGGTAGGAAATTTCGGGTCGTGACATCGGATGTTGATTTGGAGGTCCGTAGGTCATTTCAGCGTCAATTGGCGAAAGTTGGAAATTTGGATAATTTTTGAGAAGTTTGACCGGGAATGGATTTTTTGATATCTAGGCCGGATTCCGATTCTGAAAGTGGGAGTAAGTCCGTAATGTCAATTATGACTTGTGTGTAAAATTTGAGATCAATCGGACTTGATTTGATAAGTTTTGTCGTCGAATGTAGAAGTTTGAAGTTCTAAAGTTCATTAGGCTTGAATTGGGGTGCGATTCGTAGTTTCGATGTTGTTCGATGTGATTTGAGGTCCCAAACAGGTATGTGTTATGTATTGGGACTGGTTTGTGTGATTAGACGAGGTTCAGATCATTTTTGTTTCATGTTGCATTGCTGTAGGTATGCTGGTTCTGGTTTTTCTGCATCTGCGGAAGAATGGGTACAGATGTGAGTCCGCAAATGCAGACAGTTAATCATAGAAGCGCAAGTAGGCTTGGCTGGGGAGGATCGTAGAAGAGAAAATTTAGGCGCATCTGCGGCCCCACAAAAGTGAGGGCCTTGGGCGCAAAAGCGATACGGAGCGCAGAAGCGTGTTTGGCTTCGCATCTGCAATTACGCAGAAGGGGATGAAGATCCGTAGGTGCGAGGGGTCGACTGGCTAGTGGATTCCGCAGAAGCGTAGCTCGTATCGCAGAAGCGACGCCGCAGAAGTGGCTCTTGTATCCGCAAAAGTGGAAATGACTGGGCAGAACCCTTTAAGTTCAAGGGTTCGATATTTTCACTCATTTTTCGGATTTTGGAGCTCGGTTTGGGCAACCTTTGAGAGGAATTTTATCACACAACTTGGGGTAAGTGTTCTTGACCCCTTTGTAATTATATTTCATGAATTGATCTTCATTTTTGGGGTATTATTATCGAATCTTCAAGAGAAATTGAAAGAAATATTTATAATTTCATAAAACGTATTTTTGAGTTTTGAATACCGGTTCGGAGTCGGATTTGAGTGAAATTAGTATGGTTGAACTAATAATTGGATGGGTTGTCAGATTTTGTGAGTTTTGTTGGGTTCCAAGACGTGGGCCCACTGCCAAATTTTTGAGTGGAGTTGGAAATTGTTTAAATTGATTAGTTATGGGTATTAAAACACATATTGATTGAATTGCACATTGTTTGCGTAGTTTTGGATTGACAAGCATCGGTTTGAGGTGTTAGAGTGGCGTTGAAGCCGGCTATAAAACTTCAGAGCGAGGTAAGACTCTTGTCTAATCTTGTAAGAGGGAATTTACCCCATAGGTGAATTAAATCAATGTATGCTTCTAATTGTGGGGGCTACGTATGCACGAGGTGACTAGAGTCCCCGTGTAGCTACTAATTATGCTTATGTATGGGTAGTTTAGGACCCAAATCATGAATTTCTTGTAATATTTGCATCCTTTGTTAATTGAAGTACTTAAATCATATTGCAAATTGTTAGAGAAAATAGTAAAAGACCAAAATTTCACGAACTTGAATTCTTGTGCGAGTTACTCGACCGTTAATAGAAATTGTACATCCTTATGTATTAGCTTTGTGATAGCTTCTCATTCCGGAGGTTTATCAAGTGTCCTTCTTTATTATGGAGCGGGACGATCGCCTCGGCAGTATAGATGCATCTATGGATCATGTCGCACGTCCCTCGGCAGTGTACACGTTATTCTAGATCGGGCCGAACGACCTCGGCAGAATCGTGCGTTATACTGCTAGTAGCCGAATATTCACGAGCTAGTTTTTTTTCATCGATGCCTGGCATTTCATGGCATATATTATTTATTTGGTATGGAAACCAGGTATGTTACAAGATATTAAGATATAACACGAGACTGAGAAAAATAATTTATGCTTTAAAAAGGAATAATTGGAAGAATTATGAAATTACAGATTTACTTCACTATTTCCGTATGCTTCATACCTGCTTACGCTTTTATTATATTGCTTTATTGGACTTTTAATAAATGTCGATGATGACTTCTCGTCACTACTTCTTTGAGGCTAAACTTGATACTTACTGGGTACACGTTGATTTATGTACTCATGCTACACTTGTTGCATATTTTGTGCAGGTACATATATGTCTAGTGGTCTTTTAGGCGCAGAGGCGTGGCTATCGTGGGGACTTACGGTGAGCTGCATTCCATGTTACGGTCCGCAGTATATAGAGTCTCCATCAGAGTTATTTACATTCTCCTGTCTAATTTGTATCCTAGACATATGTTGCATTTTATCATATTCTCTAGTTGATGCTCATGTACTTGTGACACCGGATTTTGGGGGTTCCTTCAGGTTATTCATTATTGTGGTTCATGCAATTATTTTTTTTTTACTCCGTAAATTCTATTTTACACTGTTTAATTAAGGAAAATTATGATTTTAAAAATACTAAAATGAGTAATTCAATTGGTAAATTACCGTTGGCTTGTCGGACGGCGGCGTTAGGTGCCCTCACGACCTATAATGAATTTTGGGTCGTGACAGTTACGCATCACTTTATTCCTCCCTGTCGGACTTTTCGACCCGAATCAGGAGTTAATTGAACTCCAAGGCGGGTAGGGGTGCTTATCGGGCAGATCGGATGGATAATTAAGCTTAACGGTTTGGCTTATCGGTTATTGAATTATAAATATAGTAATCCGTTAGTCATCCAATAAGATAACGGGCGGATTGGTATCGTATTTACGATTATTGAGCGATTTATCGGCTAAATAAAATAGAAAATTTTTGAACAATCCTAGTCTTGTGAATACCAAACGGCAAAACCTCATAAAGTTACTCGACTATAAGTTCCATCCCCTTTTAGTTTACTAGGCTTGTTAACATTTGTTGCTACATGATAGAATCTGTTAAGACTTTATAATCTGTACTACACTTATTATAAGTATTTCTTTTGGTTGATAGCTATTTTGTTTCATATCAAAAAAGGAAAAAATTGAAAACTGGCCAAACTGACAAAACTTATATACAATCGAAATCCCCTACACCTGCAAAACTTGACTGAAAACTTGAAGGCATTTTCAGATTTATTTTCTAATAATATTCATGTAACTTTTGTTGATCCCATATAAAAGTGTAAATATAAAACTTCTTAATGGGTTAACGGTTTATTCGATAAAAAAATTGAGTAATCCGCCCCCAAATCGTTAAGTCGCTAATTATAAAATCTTAATCCGTTCACCAACCATTACCCTGATAAGTCGATACCATTAATCCAATAAATCATCGGTTCGATTTGATTAATGGTTATAGTTCGATTTTGAACAACCCTAAAGGCGGTACCAAAGACTGAATCAAAATAACAAAAAGAAAATTAACTTTTTGAAGAGTGGACAAAAGTCCCTATGGACATTTGATAAAGGCAGAGGGGGCAAAATAAAGAGGAGCATATACATCCTACATAGCTGATTTGCAGCATAATTTAGGCCTCAATCATGAAACTCTTTATCTTAATTATCCTACTAACTTGAAAGATTACCTAAATTTCTGCTGAAGATCATCTTAAGATCAGATCAAATATTTATTTTACAAACTTATATAAGAAAATATCATCACACAATCAAAATTATATATT
Source organism: Nicotiana tabacum (assembly GCF_000715075.1). Classification (NCBI taxonomy): domain Eukaryota; kingdom Viridiplantae; phylum Streptophyta; class Magnoliopsida; order Solanales; family Solanaceae; genus Nicotiana; species Nicotiana tabacum. The sequence continues at coordinate 17,619,681 of NC_134091.1, forward strand.
TGTACACCTTAATGTTGCGACAAAATTAAATATTAAGCACCTACAGGCTACCACCCCGCGGGTTTAGGTTGGTGTTGGAATCAAATTATCAAACCATCTGATAAATAATTAAGGTTAGGGGCATCTCAAAGGTGAGGCTATTAAAACCTTTGATTTAGGCTCCCAATAATTTTTAAGTCCCAAAATATTTTAACTGTAGGTTATTATTTTATTTTTGTTTGACAATATTAAAGTTTGTAGAAAAAAAAAGTACAAATCTTTTTGCAAATAGAAAGAAAGGAAACTGCTTAATTTTTAACGGTGAAAATAATTAAATTTTTTAAATTAAACTACTCAAATATTCTTCATATTACTAAATAATTTTTTTATAATAAGATCTAAGGTAATATATTACAAAATGGTTAACATCTTATTAACTTATACTAAATCTTACCAATATTATGTCTTGTAATACTACAACATAAACAACAAGTTAGGCCATATGCCACTAACTTGTAGAAGGCTTGAGAAATATTCCCACAAATACTACATAGTTAATTTAAAAGCACCAAAGAAACCATAACAAAAACAATATTAGAGAACATCTATATATAGCAGGCTTGAAAAATATTACATAGTTAATTTAAACATACCAAACAAATTGCAACAAGAACAACTAGTAAATACCTAATTACCAAACAGTACAAGTTAGAACTCGTGATCAGTTTAATTGTTAAAAACTGGGAGCTCAACTATATATCGTTAATAATCGGATTCCGGTGCAAACAGAGGCCAACCAATACAAGAACAACGATGACTAATATGATTGTTGCTGCTGTATTTGTCTTATTCCATCTAATTGTGATGACCCGCCATGTCATCATGCCACATAGGTGTTATTTGGCATATATTAAAGTCATGTGGAAGCTTACATAGGAGGAAAACTAGCATTTGTGAAAAGATTCTAGAAAAGTATGGACATTTCCTTTGGAAGACCCTAAATCCCTATGGTTTTGCTAGAAAAGTCTTTGGAATCTTCTAGGCTTGTAGAGAATTATAGAAAAAGCCCTTATCTTGTAAATATTAAGGACTTGTATAACAATTAATATTTACACACTAGCCCTAAGAGACTAGTATATAAAGGGGGCCATTCATTTGTAATTCACCAAGCAAACAATTCAAGTTCTCTCTAATACAAAACTTCCTTTAATAATTCTCTTGTGTTCTTTCTACCATACTCTTAGCGATCTTGAGTGTAGTAAGGCTGACTTGGCATAGCAAGAACGTGAGCAAGTTGTGCAAGATCGTGAGCGAGTTGTCAAGTGCCGCACATGTACTTAGTTAACGACTAAGGACGTGACAATGTGGTATCAGAGCAAAGGTTGCAACTAAGGGAATGTCGAATGACGGAGAAATTAACGCTACCAACACCCAAGCCAACGTCATCCAAGATGCTGCTGGCAAGAGTGGCCGTAACAAAAAGAGGAATGCCACCAACAAGAGCCAGGAGGTTCCACCCGAGGTTGTGTCAAACGAAGGGCTTACATCCCAAGAACAATCTACCACTGAGGCGAGCGAGGATGAAGTGGAGGTCCTGAATTAGGACGTCTCGCTCAGTAAAGAGTGGGTGATGAAGATGAACGTGGGGATGGACGCCGTGCAGATCTTTGGCCAACGCTTCGGGAAGGTGGAAGGCACCCTTAGCGTTCTTGAGGGGCACACTCTTGAAGAGATTGAGAGTATCCGCAAAGACTTGGAGGGACGTACACAGACTGAGATGGAACTAAGGCAAACCATCACTGCCTTAGAGTGCAGACTCATGGAGGCTTTGAGTACTATCGATGCTATAAAGGCAAAGATAGAGTCACTCGAGAAGCATGTTAGTGCTGGCGTGACCGAGGCAGCCAGCAATGTTGTGGTGACGAGGGAGGCCAAGATTGAGGCTCCCAAACCCCCGGTGTTCAAAGGTGTTCATGATGCACAAGAAGTGGAAAACTTCCTTTGGCACTTGGAGAACTACTTCAGGCACGACAAAGTGAGGGACGATGAGGCCATGATCAAAACTGCAGTGTTGTACCTCTCAGAGACTACTATGCTATGGTGGATATGGAATATGGCCGACGTGGATAAAGGTCTATGTACTATTAGCACGTGGGATCAGTTCAAACCCGAGTTCAAGAGACAGTTATTTCCAAATAATGTCTTGTACGAGGTGAGGCGCAAGCTTAGGGAGTTGAAGAAAACAAGGAGCATACGTGTCTATGTCAAGGAGTTCACTACCCTTATGCTTCAAATCCCCAACCTAACTAATGATGACTTGTTGTTCCACTTCATGGACGAGTTATGAAATTAGGCCAAGGAGGAGTTGCAACGTTGGCAAGTCGCAAATATAGATCAAGCCATAGTGGAGGCCGAATCATTGATGGATTTCAGAAATGACAAGCATGAAAAAGGCAAAGGCAAAGAAACAAAGTTTAACAATGTCAAAGGTTGGGGAGACCATGGCAAAGGCAAGGAGATACAACAACAATACTACAAGACTCAAGATTCAAAAAAGTAGAGTGGCCGTCAGGGCTACGCCGAGAAGAAGGCACAAGCCTAAAAGAATGGATGTTACATATGCGGAGGGTCGCACAGCTTCAGGAATTGTCCCGACCTAAAGAGCCTCAGCGCCATGGTCCGTGAACGGAAGGAGCAGCAGCAAGGAGAGAGTTTGGGAACCACATTGTTGGGTATGATCAGATTATGTGGTGCTGTCACGAAGCAAGGTATCCAACCTACCGAAAATGGCAATCAGTACGTCGAACTCACCATCAACAATGAACTTGCTCGTGCAATGGTGGACACTGGAGCAACTCATAATTTCTTGACTGAGGCTGCCGCAAAGAGACTAGAATTGAAGCTTGCTCCAACCAACTCTCGCGTCAAGACTGTGAATGCCGAGGTACAGAATGCTCATGGGGTAGCTAATGGAGTTAGTGTCAAATTGGAAACTTGTAAAGGTATGACAAACTTTACCGTAACTGCTATGGATATCTTTGACATCATATTGGGGCAAAAGTTCTTTAGACATTGTCATACTTTGATCGACCCCTACCTCCAACATCTCTTGGTTATGGAGCGAGAAGGAGCTTGCATGGTACTTACAGTGACTATGCCACACGGACAGATCTAAGCACAACTCTCAGCTATGCAGGTTGTCAAGGGGATCAAGAAGGGGAGCCGATGTTCGTGGCAACCATCGCAAGTCTTGGAGGAAGACAAGAGTTTTCAAGAGACACCGTCGCCTTGCATAGAGAAGGTTCTTGAGGAAAACAAAGACGTCATGCCCGAGGAGTTGCCTAAGCACTTGCCGCCTAGGCAAGAGGTGGATCACAAGATTGAGTTGGAGCCAGGGGCTAAGCCACCAGCATTTGCTCCATATCATATGGCACCGCCTGAGCTAGAGGAGCTCAGGAAACAATTGAAAGAGTTGCTAGATGCTGGTCACATTCGCCCATCAAAGGCACCTTTCGATGCACCAGTATTGTACCATAAGAAGAAGGATGGATCGATGCGCTTGTGCATAGAATACCGAGCACTTAATAAGGTCACAGTAAAGAATAAGTATCCGATCCCCCTCATTGCTGACCTGTTCGATAGACTTGGGCAAGCCAAGTACTTTACCAAGGTGAATCTTCACAAGGGCTACTACCAGGTTCGTATTGCAGAAGGGGATGAACCAAAGACAACATATGTGACGATATATGGAGCCTTAGAGTGGTTGGTGATGCCCTTCAGCTTAACCAATGCACCGGCCACATTTTGCACCCTTATGAACAAGATTTTTCATCCTTACCTTGATCAATTCGTGGCAGTCTACCTAGACGACATAGTCATTGACAAAAACACCTTGGAGGAGAATATGGATCACTTAAGAAAGGTTCTCCAAGTCTTGCGGGAGAACGAGCTATACATCAAGAGGGGGAAATATGAGTTTGCGCAATCAAAGGTGCACTTCTTAGACCACGTTATTAGTAATGGCAAGCTACGTATGGACGAGGCTAAGGTACGTGCTATCCAGGAGTGGGAGGAACCTATAAAGGTAATTGTGTTGAGATCCTTCCTTGGCCTTGTTAACTACTATCGTCGGTTCATCATTGGCTATTCAACAAAGGCCGCACCATTGACTGAGTTGCTAAATAAGAACAAGCCATGGGTTTGGACGGAGCATTATCAAAAGGCATTTAAAGACCTCAAGGCAGCTATAACAGAAGAGCCAGTCTTGGCATTACCTAACTTTTCCAAGATATTTGAGGTGCATACAGATGCCTCGGATTTTGCCATTGGGGATGTCTTGATGCAGGATAAGCATCCCATAGCATTTGAGAGCCTCAAGTTAAATATGAAAAAGCAGCATTACACAGTGCAAGAGAAAGATATGACTGCTATTGTGCATTGCCTTCGTACATGGCGACATTCGTAAAGTTATAGCTGATGCCTTGAGTCAGAAAGCCGAGCTTGCTGCAATCACATCAACAAGATGGGACATTTGTAAGGCTATAAAAGAAGGCATGCAACATTATCCACCAGCCAAATAACTTATCGAGTTAGCCAACCAGGGCAATACGAGACATTTTTCGGTCAAAGACGGCCTACTACTTACCACAGGTCGGTGGGTCTACGTGCCTAAGTTTGGAGACATTAGACAGCGGATCATAAGGGAGAGTGATGACACAATGTGGGCTGGTCATCCAGGCCAGCGTCGCATTAGGGCCTTGGTTGAGTCAGTTTACTATTGGCCACACATGCGAGATGACATAGAGTGTTATGTTCAGACTTGTCTTGTCTGTCAACAGGACAAGGTTGAGAAACAAAAACCAGGAAGACTTTTGGAGCCACTACCTGTTGCAGAACGTCCATAGGAGAGCGTGACTATGGACTTTATGACTTGCCTACCGAAGTCCAACGATTATGGTACTATTATGGTGGTGGTGGATAGGTTTTCCAAATATTCCACCTTCATGCCCGCCTTACCAGGTTGCACTGCTAAGGAAGCCGCCAAGTTATTCTTTAAGAATGTGGTGAAGTATTGGGGCTTACCGAGGCATATTATCAGTGATCCAGACCCACGTATTACTGGGAACTTTTGGAGAGAGTTATTTGACATACTTGGCACAGAACTGCACTTTTTCACTAGTTTCCACTCAGAGATAGATGGACAAACGGAACGGGTCAATGCCTTACTAGAATGCTACTTAAGGCATTATGTAAGCGCGTATCAAAAAGATTGGGGAAGGCTCCTAGGCATCGCCCAATTCTCTTATAACTTACAGTTGAGTGAGTCCACGGGGCGGACATCATTTGAGCTAGCCACAGGCCAACAACCACAAACTCCACATTCATTACCATCTGCATTCGAGGGAAAGAGTTTGGGGGCTTATCATATGGCCAAAGGATGGGAGGAGCAGCTTGACACTGCTAAGTCCTACTTGGATAGGGCCACTAAGAAGATGAAGAAGTTTGCGGACTGTAAGGCGCCGTCCCACGAACTATAGAGTTGGGGACATGGTCATGGTGAAGTTTAACCCAAGACAGTTCAAGGCACTATGGGGGATGCATCAGAATCTGATTCGCAAGTGAAAATGTTGGTATCATCACCAAGGTAGGCAAGATCTCGTACAAGCTTGACATGCCATCGTATCTTAAGATCTACCATGTCTTCCATGCCAGCATGCTTAAGCCATATCATGAAGATAGAGATGATCCGAGTAGGGGCCAATCAAGTCGAGCGCCTATGACTATCACCTCCTCGTATTAAAAGGGAGATTGAGGCCATCATGGATTACCAGGCAAGGCGAAAACAAGGGGAAAAAGCCATCGCTATGTTCCTCGTCCATTGGAAAGGGCAATCACCGGAGGAAGATACATGGGAATGATATAAAGACTTATGGCAATTCAAAGATAAGATTCGAGAGTTTATGCAGCAGCATTGCACCGCGGTCATCGCAACATTAGGTGGGGAGAGTGTGATGACCCGCCATGTCATCATGCCACATAGGTATCATTTGGCATATATTAAAGCTATGTGGAAGCTTACATAGGAGGAAGGCTAGCATTTTGAGAAGATTCTAGAAAAGTATGGACATTTCCTTTTAAAGACCCTAAATCCCTATGGATTTGCTAGGAAATTCCTTGGAATCTTCTAGGCTTGTAGAGAATTATAGAGAAAGCGCTTATCTTGTAAATATTAAGGACTTGTGTAACAATTAATATTTACACACTAGACCTAGGAGACTAGTATATAAAGGGGGCCATTCATTTGTTATTCACCAAGCAAACAATTCAAGTTCTCTCTAATACAAAGCTTCCTTTAACAATTCTCTTATGTTCTTTCTACCATTCTCTTAGCGATCTTGAGTGTAGTAAGGTTGACTTATCATAGCAAGAATGTGAGCAAGTTGTACAAGATCGTGAGCGAGTTGTTAAGTGCCGCATGTGTACTTAGTTAACGACTAAGGACATGACATAATTGTTACTAAACTAGGAATCTTGTCTGTTGTTACTAAATTAGGGGGAGTTGTGATAACTGGATTAGTGGAAGTCTAGGTGCATTATGAGGAACGCGTATTACATAGATTTGGATCATTCTCAAATACTGATGTAGGAAATTGCTCAAGCGACTGCGGGTATTCCTCCCCAAAGCTTCAAATTGTTTAAATATTCAATAATGTAACACCGCTAAGTGAAAGTAGCGACATTGCGTAGGAGAAGTGTTTCTCTGTGATGACCTAATATGTTATTTTTTATTTTAAATATTTATTTCTGTGTTCTGAAACCTCAAAAATCACTATTCAGCATTTCTCAACTTTTGTGCGCAGTCCGTAAAATATTCCGGAAAGTTTTTATGTGAAAAATGGGATTAAAATGTGAAATAGAGCTTTAAAACTCAATTAAGTTGACTTTGGTCAACATTTTGAGTAAACAGACTCGGATTAGTGTTTTGACAGCTCCGGTAGGTCCGTATCGTGATTTGGGGCTTAGGCGTATGCCCGGAATTGAATTCGGAGGTTCCAAGCTCAAATTATCGCCATTTAACAAAAACTAGAAATCTAAAGGCTAAAAATTTCCAAAATTTGACCGCGGAGTTGACTTTATTGATATCAGGGTCAGAATCCGATTCTGAAAATTGAAATAGGTCCGTTATGTCATTTATACTAATTTGACCGCGGAGTTGACTTTATTGATATCAGGGTCAGAATCTGATTCTGAAAATTGAAATAGGTCCGTTATGTCATTTATGACTTGTATGCAAAATTTGAGGTAAATCGGACTTGATTTGATAGGTTTCAACGTTGAATGGAGAAGTTAAAAGTTCTTAGTTTCATTAGGCTTGAATTGGGGTATGATTCGTGATTTTAGCGTTGTTTAATGTGATTTGAGATTGTAACTAAGTTTGTATGATATTTTAGGACTGGTTGGTGTATTTGGTTGAGGTCCCGGGGACCTCGGGTGAGTTACAAATGGCTAACTGATGTTTGGCTATAATTTCATATTTTTAGCGCATTACTTACCTTACATTTTGGGTGTTTAATGCTAAACTATACTATATTTATGCTTAATTGAGTTTATTTTATATGTAGGTACGTTGAAGACGAAATTATGAGAAAAGTAGAGATTTTATGTGTATTTTATGTACTACAAGAATAGCTTGTGATTATTTGATGATGGAAAATATTATGATATCATGATTAAATAATGATTGAAGACAAAATTGTTAAAGAATAATGTGTGCAAATTGACGTGAGATGAAATTGGAAAGCAAAGGAAAGAACTGAGAATGTTAGGCACTGAGTGCTAACAAAAGACCTCAAAATTAAATTGAAGCAGAGAAGCATCAGGCGAAGCGAACCAATAAGCTCGCGTTAGAGCAGGCGAAGCGAGGGATTTTGCTCACGACAGAGCTCGCGTCGCACGGTCTATAGCGAGGGTTTTTCGGGTTTTAAAGCCTATTTTGTTTCCTTTTTGGTTTTGGACTTTGTTATTTCGTCTAGGCTTTTTCCCTACACATATAAATAATCATTAAACACAATTTTTAGAGGAGTTTTTGCGACCAGAGGCAAGAACGTCACGTGGAACAACTTTTGGAGGAGAAAATCATCGAGTTCTTCATTGCTTTATCTTTTCTTTGTAACTTGTTTATGCAAAATACTTGGAAAATTATTACTACGAACATGAGTGGCTAAGCACTCTAGTTCTAGAGTTGTGGTTGATATGATTATTAACGTTTATTAATTACATCTTCGTTAATTCAGATTATCATCTTGTGGTTGTTTCTTTAATTCTAGTTTTAACTTGTGAATTGTTGTAGCTACCAATTCACCCTACCATCTATGCTATGCTTGGGAAAGATGTGTTTAGATTAGAGTAGAATTAGAGAGAGCTTGTTTCTGAACCCGTGGCTCGGGGAACGATTTCGCGGTTAGGATAGGAATATACCTAACAGACTTGCTTAATTGAATACCGTATTATATTCGTTCATGATAGACTAAATGCCATAGGAATATAGGATTGATATATCGTGGATAGGCGAGTAGTATTGTGGGAACATGCTATTCATATAAACGATCCAGTCAATTAGCAACCATAGATAATCTGGATTAACAATTGCGATTATTGAACTTAATAGGATTGATAAATCAACCACAACCCTGGAATCTTCATCTCCTCTGAATTACAATCTCATCATACACATTTGCATTCTTGATAAATTAGTTGTTACTTGTTTAATTTTCGCAATAGTATATTAATAGAAAAACATCACTCTTGATTATCTTGGACAATTAGCTGATTTTAGTTTTCTTAGTTAACAATTGATCTAAGTCTCTGTGGGTTCGACATTCGACTTTCGAGTCACTTTATTACTTGACGGTCACGTATACTTGCATGTACTTGGGGAACCGACAAGTTTTTAGCGTCGTTGCTGGGGTCTTAGTTATTGATTGTTTAGTTAAGTCAAGCTTTTTTTCATTATTTATTCAAGTTTTAATTTTTAGTTTGCTTTATTTATGATAATGCAGGCTCTTCTCTTGAATGAGGAGGAGTAGAAGCGCAAACAATCTCCTTCCTCTTGATCCTGAAATCGAACGAACACTTTATAGAGTGAGGAGGGATGTCGAAGCTAAAACAAGAATTGAAAGAGAGTTGGACATCGTAGTTCAACCACAACCAATAGAGATGGCGGGTAATGAAGAGCGTCCGGTGATAGAGACTGTAAGGCCTAGTCTGGCTTTTATGACTCAGGCGATTGTGAAGCCTGATATTACGAGTCACTTTGTACTCAAATAGTACATGGTACAACTGATTCAATCCACAGGGCAATACATGGGTCTATCTCATGAAGACCCGCAGAGGCACATTCAAAACTTCCTGAAAATTATACACTTACAAATTATCCGAACGTTTCTAAGGACTATGTCAGACTGACACTTTTTCCCTTTTCACTAATGGTGGAAGCTAAGGAATGGTTACAAAAGGAGCCCACGAACTCAATCCACAATTGGGATGATCTAGCAAGGAAATTCTTAATCAAGTTTTTTCCCACGAAGAAGACAAAGTCGCTGAGGAGCCAGATTCTTGGGTTTCAACAACGAGATGGTGAGACTCTTCAACAAGCTTGGGAAAGATACAAGAAGCTACTCAGAGACTTCCCACACCATTGTCAGACTGATGAGGTGTTGGGTCACACTTTCGTTGATGGGTTGGACGAGGCATCAAAGATGAATCTTGACTCAGCATATAGGGGTAGTTGCATGGCAAGACCGTATAGTGAGATCCAGATCCTGCTAAACAATTTCACTGCTAATGATAATAATTGGCAAGGAGATGGGGAACCATGAAGAGTACTTAAACAAAAGGCAGCAGGTGTGATCGAGCTTGATGATTTCTCAGCAATGAGGGCAGATATAGCGAGATTAGCGAATCAGACGAATAAAATGGCAATGCACCACGCACAACAGATGCAACATGTGCATTAGATGTCTACTTGCTACGAGTTATGTGGTGAAGGTCACACAAGTGACATATGTCCCGTGAATCCTGAATCAATCTACTACGTGGGGTAACAAGCTACAGGGACGATGAATCAACATGCTCAATATGGTAACACATACAATCTGAACTGGAGGAATCATCCTAACTTCTCTTGGGGTGGAAATCAGAATATCAGACCTCAAGCGAATTACAATCATCCACCTCAACCTCTACAGCAAGCAGAGGAGAGTTTGACTGACATGATGAAAAAACTCTTGATAGACAATCAGAAAGTTATGGCTGAGAATCAACAAGTTAGGTCTGAGAATCAACAATTGCGCACAAAATTCAGAAATCTAGAGAGGCAGTTTGGGCAAATGGCTAACAATCAGAATACTTGACCTGCTGGAGCTCTTCCAAGCTATACAGAGAAAAATCCTCAAGTCAATGCAGTGACGCTGAGAAATGGGAGAGAGTTGGTAGAGGTGCGTAAGAAGAAAAAAGAGCAGTCTGGGCTCGAATAAGAAAGAGTGCCAAAACCTGTAGAGGTAGATGAGAGAAACAAAAAAGAGGGTGTAATTGAGGACATCATGCTGCAGATTGGGAAGTTTATTTTTCCTGCAGATTTTATCATCCTAGATTACATGGCTGATGAGTTAGTTCCTATCATCTTTGGATGACCTCTTTTGGTCACTGGAGATGCAATTATCAAAGTCTGAGAAGGTAAGATGATCCCGAGGGTGGACAATGAAGAAGCAGTCTTTCAATGTATATCGAGCCATTCAGTTGCCTCATCATTACGAGGACTTGGCCATGATTTTGGTGGTGGAGATAAATGAACTAGCCGTAGAGCCAAGTGCGTTTAAAGAAGATGCACTAGAAAAGGCATTGATGTTGTTCAATCACTTGGAACTTGAAGAAGAGGTTGAGGAGATTTTGCAAATTCTGGATGCATCGTGCGAATACATACGAGAAAGAACCCAATTTGAGCCTCTGGATAGGCCAATTGGCCTGCCTCCTAAACCCTCAGTTGAGGAGGCCCCAAAGTTGGAACTTACACGCTTACCTTCTCATCTTCATTATGCATATTTGGGAAATTCTAACACTTTACCTGTGATTGTTTCTTCTCGTTTGTCTAAATTACAGGAAGAAAAGATATTAAGGGTGCTGAGGGAGCACAAGCATGCCATTGGTTGGACAATGTCTGATATAAAAGGTATTAGCCTTGCATTTTGCATGCACAAAATACTCATGGAGGAGGGACACAAGCCTAGCGTGGAGCATCAACTCCGCCTAAATCCAATCATGAAAGAGGTGGTAAGAAAAGAAGTAATTAAGTTGCTTGACGCAGGTATAGTATTTCCTATCTCCGATAGCAAGTGGGTAAGCCCTGTTCAATGTGTACCTAAAGGGGGGTATGACTGTTGTAGTAAATGAACAAAATGAATTAATCCAACTAGGACGGTGACTGGTTGGCGAATATGCATAGACTATAGGAAGTTGAATAATGCTACACGAAAAGATCACTTCCCTCTCCCCTACATTAATCAAATGCTTGACAGGTTAGCTGGACAGGAATACTATTGTTTCCTTGACGGCTATTCGGGGTATAATCAAATTGCTATTGCCCTGGAAGATAAAAAAAGACCACTTTTACATGCTCTTATGGCACTTATGCATTTAAGAAAATGCCATTCGGGTTGTATAATGCACATGCAACTTTTCAAAGGTGTATGATGGCTATTTTCACCGATATGGTGGAATGGTTTGTGGAGGTTTTTTTGGATGATTTTTCTGTGTTTGGTCCTTCTTTTGATGAATGCTTGACCAATCTTGCTAAAGTGCTTGCCAGGTGTGAGGAGACTAATCTGGTGCTAAATTGGGAAAAGTGCCATTTTCTGGTACGTGAAGTTATAGTGCTGGGTCACAAGATGTCCAAAGATGGACTGGAAGTTGACAGGGTTAAGGTGGAAGCAATTGAAAATTTGCCACCACCGATTTTAGTGAAAGGGGTTATGAGTGTTCTAGGACATGAAGGTTTTTATCGCCGATTTATAAAGGATTTCTCAAACATTTCTTCTCCTTTATGTAGGTTGTTAGAGAAGGATGTGTCGTTTAAGTTTGACGATGCTTGTCTGAAAGCATTCGAGGAGCTGAAAAAGAAGTTAGTGAGTGCACCAATCATGGTGGCTCCTGACTAGAACGAGTCATCTGAACTGATGTGTGATGCCAGTGATGGTGCAATTGGGGCCGTATTGGGCTAGAGGAGGAGAAAAATATTTTACTCCATTTACTATGCAAGCAAGACTCTCACTCCCGCTCAAATAAATTATATTGTGACAGAAAAGGAGTTTCTTGCTGTAGTGTGGGCGGTCGATAAATTTCGGGCCTATTTGGTTGGCACCAAAGTCATCGTCTACACAAACCATGCAGCCATCACGTATTTGTTTGAAAAGAAAGATGCTAAACCAAGGCTAATCCGTTGGGTTTTACTTTTTGCAGGAATTTGATTTGTAGATCCGAGACCGTAAAGGAATAGAGAATCAAGTGGCTAATTACTTATCCAGGTTAGAAACTCGGAATCATGTAGCTGAGGGAGATGTCATCAAGGAAACATTCTCGGATGAGCAATTGTTGGCCATTACTGCTGGGTAGGTGCCTTGGTATGCAGATTTTGTGAACTATTTGGCAAGTGGAGAGATGCCGCCTGATCTTGAACCATATGCTAAAAAGAAGTTCTTGCGAGATGTGAGGTCATATGTGTGGGATGAGTCATTTCTGTTCAAATCTTGTATTGATAAGTTAATGAGAAGATGTGTGCCCGAATCTGAAATAAATGCTATGTTACATGACTGTCATGCGTCGCCTTATGGTGGTCATCATGCGGGTGAAAAAAAAGCAACTAAGTTGTTGCAATCGGGTTTCTATTGGCCAAGGGTGTTTAAAGACGCCCATGAGTTCGTGAGGAGATGTGATAGGTGCCAGAGAACAGGAATAATTACGAAAAGGAATGAGATGCCATTGCACGGTATTATGGAGGTTGAAATTTTTGATGTTTGGGGAATTGATTTTATGGGTCCGTTTCCCTCGTCTAGTGGGTGTAAGTACATTTTGGTGGCCATTGACTATGTGTCAAAGTAGGTGGAGGCCATAGCTCTTCCTAACAATGATGCCAAGGTTGTGGTCAAGTTTGTAAAAAATCATATCTTTACAAGGTTCGGCACTCCGAGAGTGATGATAAGTGATGGGGGAACCTATTTCTATAACAAGCTCTTGGACAATGTCTTAGCCTAATATGGGGTCAAACATAAGGTTGCGACTGCTTACCATCCTCAGACTAGTGGACAAGTTGAAGTGTCAAATAGAGAGATAAATCAGATTCTGGAGAAGACGGTTAGTGCAAGTAGGAAAGATTGGGCTGCAAAGCTTGATGATGCTCTATGAGCATACCGGACTGCCTACAAAACTCCAATCGGAACCTCCCCTTACAAGCTAGTTTATGGGAAGGCATGCCATTTACCGGTGGAACTTCAGCATAAGGCCTATTGGGCGATAAAGAAGCTGAACTTTGATGCAGAATTAGTGGGTAGAAAACAGTTGATGCAATTGAACGAGCTTGATGAGTTTTGCTTGCACGCATATGAAATGCCAAGTTATATAAAGAAAAGACCAAGCGCTGGCATGATAAGCATATCCACCATCACGAGTTTGAACCGGGCCAATTGGATCTCTTATTCAATTCAAGATTGAGATTCTTTCCGGGGAAGCTCAAATCGAGATGGTCGGGCCCGTTTGAGGTAGTGAGAGTCACTCCACGTGGTGCAATTAAGTTGCACGTCTTAGGCGGCGAGAGAACATTCTTAGTGAATGGACAAAGAGTAAAGCACTATTATGGGGGAGACTTTGATCGTCACAAGTCAAAGGTGTTACTTGCCAATGATTAGACGAGACTCTGTGTCGTGCCGCGACGTTAAATCAGGCGCTTGTTGGGAGGCAACCCATTTTTACTTCTTTCTTTTATTTTATTTTTTATCTTATTATTGCTGTAGTGTTTGTTTTTGTTTTTTAGGAGTATAAGCATAGGAAGCAAAGCCATTGGAAGAGTGCAAAAGCGAGCTAGATGTTCAGAACTAAGTGCGGGGTGCCCACACAAAGGACCATGCCTGGGGGGAAGTCTCAGTACCCCGTGAGCCGCTATTGCTTCGGCCTTTTGGCCTTTCAGGGAATTTTTTATCCACCCTCATTATTGTTTTGCTTTATTTGTGCATTGGGGACACTTCACTCTTTTATGTGTGGGGTGGGAGAATTCTATAGATAATTAGTAGTAGGATGTTATAAAAATATTAACTTCTTATTTTTGTTATCGTAGTTGTGTAGTGTTTTAGTATTTTAGTAGCTATGAAAAAAAATCGAAAAAAAAGTAGAAACATTGGACTTTTCCCGACGATGGATCTCCTAGACAGTTTTCTTGATAGATTTATGTCTAAGGAAAAAAGACAAAAAGATTTTCTTTGTATGTAGTGTAGTAATTCCCCCTTGGTTTTTCTTTGTGCCGCGATTCTTTTTCAAGGGTTCTGTTGGAACCGGGTGTAGTTAGTTTTATTTTTTTAGGAGTAGGAGCCATTGTGAAATAAATTGAATTGAAGCAATATCTCTTGACTTTGTTATGCCTTGAGAATAGTGAGTACTTTGGTTGTGATGCTTAGGCTCAGTTTTTGACTCTTGTATAAGTACCTTAAACTGTATAATCTTAAATTTGCTTAACTGCTTTGACTAAAGTGTCTTGATGAATCCAATCCTGAGTGAGTTATGTGCCATGTGTGTGGGAGGCTTGTGTGTTATTTTGTGCATTGAATTTGATGTCTAGAACTTGCCCCGTGTATTTGCAAAGTGAAATAGTAGTTTTGTTCAGTCTTGAAAGTGATATAGGCGTTTCTTTGTTGAGCCAGATATATATATAGTTTACCCGCCTAATTGTTATGTAACATAGTGAAACCCTTTGAGCATGTAATCCTATTTCTTTGGCAACCACATTACAAGCCTTACCTATTTATTTGAATTAACCATTTATTTGAACCTTTTAACCTCTCATGAGCACTCGAATTGTAATGAACTTTGTAAAAGTTAAAGTGTGAGGAGGCTGATTTGGCTTTTGGGTGGAATTAATGAACTAAGGAGAAAGGTGCACTGTTTTAAAAAGTAAGAGCCACTTGAATTGAGAAAGAAAAGAAAAATATAGTTGTATTGTTGTGAAAAATATTCCTTGATAGTGGTGACTCTTGATGTAATTGTGCTTATGTCACGACCCAACTGGAGGGTCATGACTAGCACCCGGGCCATACTTGCCGAGCACCAACGTACATTTTATCTAACCTTCCTTATTATCTTTAAGGGCCGACAAGATCAATATAAATAGTAGACATGGATCATGAACATCCAACAATGAAAGATAATGTCATGAACATACATAACATGGGACGACAAGACTGACAAGAAACTATATATAAGGTACGAGCTATCATGATGCCATGAAAGACTATACAACAAAAATCAGCCGAAAAGGCATTCTAAACCATACATAAGTCGACACCTGTCTATGAGCCTCTAAAGGAATATAAGTGCTACAACATTGTCAGAACAGGGCCCCGACATACCCATAATGTCTATAACAAAAATGCATACCAAGACCACGGCAAGTCCGGAGAAGGGATCTCGCCAATAACCGCTGAACTGGACAGCCTACTGTGGTGGGGGAGCTAGGTCTACCTGTCTATCAGGACCTGCAGCACAACATGCAGCGTCCACAAATAAAAAGGACGTCAGTACGAATAAAGTACTGAGTATGTGAGGCAAGAAAGCATAAGTAAGAACAGTAATGTAAACAGGGATAGAGAATATACAACCTGTGACATCTGGGTACCTCTGAGGGCTACTGACATGAAATACCTGATACATACATATATACACATAAACTTTTAAAACATACGCCTTTGTGGGCATCACCATCATCATATCGTACCCGGCCATAATAGGCTCGGTAAAATGCACCCGGCCATCATAGGGCTAGGTAGAATCGTACCCGGCCACGTGGAGCTCGGTAAAACCCAACTGATCAGTGGTTGCACAATAGGTGCCGTACCCGGCCGACTATAGCGCGGCTCGGTAGAGTAAAATAGATACATATATATGATGCATGCTGGACTCATTGGAATCACATTTTGAACCTTTCGGAGTGACATAAGGTCGGTATCCTTCGTACACGTTATTAGGATTAACTCTTCATCAAGAATCTTATAAGAATCAGGAACTACCAACAACATTGATAATATAAGAATAAGAGAAGTAACATCAATATCAATCGTTTCATAAGAAGGGAAGCAATGTAAGTACTGCTAGCTTCTAAGAGTAGAGTATCTTTGGGAGCTCGTTCATTACATTATGTACAATCGGAGTCGTGCAAAAGAATGAAGGGGATAGCCTCACATACCTTGTATATACTTCCCAACCTCAAGCTATGCAAATGTCACGACTCCTTAGTCTACAATAAGACAAATGACACTATCATTATCGTTTAAGCGTCGTAACTATTATGTATCGACCACAACCTATTTTACGATGAAACGGACAGCACCTCCCCTATTTATATGACTTCCTACAAGTCAAGACAATCACCAATCACAAGTTCTAGCTTCAACGACTTAGCTGCAACTTGGATAATCTTAAATATATATAGAGTAAGAGGTTCCTTACCTTTAAACAGAAAGAACAACTCCAATTAGACCTTAATTTTCCACGAAATATCCCTTCAATTCTGCCACAAGAACAAGGAAGCGAAACTGGCAATTAATTCGGGTTTTTCGGCACTAGAATTACTTTAGAAGACTTGAAATCACCTAGGGTTGATATTAAAAAGTTGAAGGTGTATTTACAGGACATAAAACACTTAAAACAACCTCCCACACGAGCTGGAACAACACAAAAATCAGCAACAACAAGAAGAACAAGAAACTTACTAGCGCCACGGGATTCCCGACATTTGATTTGTGTTGTTTGCCCTTTGTTTGGGTCTTGGATCATGAGAGAACCTTGAGAGACTGTTTTTAGGGTTATAAGGTCTGAATATACTGAAAAATAATGACTTAAAACGGGGTTGAGGTATCTTATATATGTCCATATGTCTTAAACCGCCTTTGTGGGCCCCATAGAGAGCAGCTTGGCGCACTCTCGCGAAAACGCGAATATCTCTCTATTCCGAGATCATATCAACGAACGGTTTAATGCGTTGGAAACTAGACTCATAGATATTCAATTTGATAGGTAGATCACCCCATAATTCCAAGCACATTGGGAGAAAAATGCAGTAACATTTGACCTAAAGTTTAAGTAAAATTATAAACCTAGGTTGCGACAACTTTTATCGACTTTTGTTTCATAACTCGCTTGACTTCAAGACTTATGATGCGGATATTATATGATTCAAATACATTAAAACAAGACCTCTTGGGACAATTAATCACCTCTAGTGTTACCCGAAAATACGGGTTACAACATCCTTGATTCGTTTAACTTCAAATACTTGTTAACCACTCTTACACACCCTTGTATCGTTTAAGACCAATAGGATTAACTTCTTATCATCTCAAAGATAATCTCTTCTTGGATTTACGTCGACTAACTTACGGCGTGATCTATGGTATGCGAATTTGGGTTGTAACACCCTCTCCCCCTTAGGAACATTCATCCTCGAATGTAAGGGTTTATGGTGTGTCTAACTCATTGTGGATTCCGACGGAGATTTCCGGCTGAGTTTCCCCTATAAAATGGACACTAGCCAAACTTGCAAGTAGTTAAAGCTAACCTATGGCCTTACAAGACTATACAAAGCATTATGGATATGTACATTATCTGCATATTACCATTTTGTATTAAAAAAAGAGTATTCACAAGCTATTGCTTACCTCATAGAGCCGTTTCACCTTATAATGCGTCCTTCTTTCCCCCGGCATCCTCGTTACCTTCACTCTGGAATAGGTAAGGGTATTTAGACTTCACCTCCTCTTCTTCTTCCCATGTCATTTCTTCTATATTCTTGTTCCTCCATAATACTTTCACGGAAGCTACATCCTTTGTTCTCAGCTTGCGGACTTGTCGATCTAATATAGCCACTGGCACTTCATCATATGATAGATCCTTTGTAACTTGTACATCTTTGATAGGGACGACCTGAGAAGGGTCTCCAATACATTTCCTCAACATAGATACATGGAATACCGGGTGGACAAATTCCAATTCAGATGGCAATTCTAACTCGTAAGCAACCTGTCCAATTCGTCGAAGAATTTTGTACGGCCCAATATACCGCGGACTCAACTTACCCTTCTTCCCAAAACACATAACACCCTTCATCGGCGAGATCTTAAGGAAAACCCAATCACCAACCTCAAATTCCAGATCACGACGTCGGACGTCGAAATAAGACTTTTGCCTGCTTTGTGCCGTCCTCAGTCGCTCTTGTATCACTTTCACCTTCTCAATGGCTTGGTGAATCAAATCTGGCCCATATAATTCTGTCTCACCGACTTCGAACCATCCAACTAGTGATCTACATCTCCTCCCGTACAGTGCCTCATACGGGGCCATTTTAATACTGGAATGGTAGCTATTATTGTAGGAAAATTCTATAAGTGCCAGATGGTCATCCCAATTCCCCTTGAAATCTAGAACACATGCTCGTAGCATATCTTCAAGCGTCTGGATGGTACGTTCAGCCTGTCCGTCAGTCTGCGGATGGAATGTAGTGCTGAGATTTACTTGTGTGCCTAAACCCTTCTGAAAAGACCTCCAAAAGTTAGCCGTAAATTGAGCTCCTCGGTCTGATATAATAGATACCGGCACACCATGAAGCCTAACAATCTCCTTGATATACAACTTCGCATAATCTTCAGCCGTGTAAGTTGTCTTAACTGGCAGAAAATGGGCAGATTTTGTAAGTCGATCAACTATCACCCAGATGGAGTCAAACTTATGATAAGAGCGAGGTAATCCAATAATGAAGTCCATATTAATCACCTCCCATTTCCAGTTTGGAATCTCTATATTCTGAACCAATCCACTAGGTTTCTGATGCTCGATCTTTACTTGTTGACAATTAGGACATTGGGCTACAAATTCTACAATAGACTTCTTCATGTTATCCCACCAATACTGCTCCTTAACGTCATGATACATCTTTGTCGAGCCAGGATGGATAGAATATCGGGACTGGTGAATCTCAATCATAATCTTCTCTCGTAACCCTGCCACACTAGGTACACATAATCGGCCCTGGTATCTCAGTGTCCCATCTCCTCCGATCTTGAAAGCTGTAATCTTACACTGCTGAATTCCCTCTCTCAATCTTACTAAGGTAGGATCTTCATATTGTCGTGCTTTTACCTCGGCTACCAAAGATGATTCTCCTGTATTCTGTACAGTAACACCTCCGTCATCAGAGTCCAACAATCTGATTCTCATATTGGCCAGCTGGTGAAGCTCTTTGGTCAACCCTTGTCTACCTGCCTCAATATGTATTAAGCTTCCCATTGACTTACGGCTGAGAGCGTCTGCCACAACATTAGCTTTACCGGGATGGTACAATATCTCGACATCGTAGTCTTTCAGTAATTCAAGCCTCCTACGCTGCCACAAATTCAACTCCTTCTGCTTGAAGATGTATTGTAAACTCTTGTGATCTGTGTAGATGTCAACATGGACGCCGTATAAGTAGTGCAGCCATATCTTCAAAGCATATATTACTGCAGCCAATTCCAAATCATGAGTCGGGTAATTCTTTTCATGCTTCTTCAATTGTCTTGATGCATAAGCAATCACCTTCCCACGTTGCATCAATACGCACCCCAAACCTATACCTGAGGCATCACAATATACCACATAACCTTCTGTTCCTTCTGGGAGAGTGAGCACTGGCGCGGATGTCAATCGATTCTTTAGCTCCTGAAAACTATATTCACAAGCATCAGACCACTGGAACTTGGTAGCTTTCTGTGTTAACTTAGTCAATGGTGCTGATATAGAGGAAAACCCTTCTACAAACTGCCTATAATATCTTGCTAGCCCCAGGAAGCTGCGGACTTCTGACGGTGTTGTAGGTCTCGGCCAATTCTTCACTGCATCGATCTTCTGAGTGTCGACACTAATACCCTCATCAGATATCACATGGCCAAGGAATGCTACTGAGTTCAGCCAGAATTCACATTTAGAGAGCTTAGCATATAACTTATGATCCTGAAGGGTCTGTAATACTATCCGCAAGTGGCCCGCATGTTCCGCCTCCGAACGAGAATACACCAGAATGTCATCAATGAATACGATCACGAACACATCAAGATAGGGCCTGAATACACTATTCATGAGCTCCATAAAAGCTGTTGGGGCATTTGTTAGCCCGAACGACATCACCAAGAACTCAAAATGCCCATATCTTGTCCGGAAGGCCGTCTTTGGAATATCCTTCTCCTTAACCCTCACCTGATGATACCCTGAACGCAAGTCAATCTTGGAGAAATACTTGGCACCCTGGAGTTGGTCAAATAGGTCATCAATTCTTGGAAGTGGATACTTGTTCTTTATTGTAAACTTATTCAACTGTCGATAATCGATACACATCCTTAACGACCCATCTTTCTTTCGCACGAACAAGACTGGCGCACCCCAAGGTGAAGTGCTAGGCCTAATGAAACCCTTATCCAGCAAGTCCTTCAACTCTCGCAACTCTGCCAGGGCCATCCTGTATGGAGGGATAGAGATCGGTTGAGTGTCAGGCAACGCATCAATGCTAAACTCAATCTCCCTTTCAGGAGGAAGGCCTGGGAGTTCATCTGGGAAAACATCTGGAAATTCATTGACCACGGGGATTAATTGTAGAGTAGGCGGCTTCGCCTCCGCATCCCTAACGCGAACAAGATGATAAATGTAACCTTTTGAGATCATCTTCCTTGCCTTAAGATAGGAAATAAACCTACCTTTCGGCGTAGCAATGTTCCCCTTCCATTCAATGGCGGGTTCACAAGGAAACTGAAACTTAACCATCTTCGTACGACAGTCAACATTTTCATAGCATGAGGCCAACCAGTCCATTCCCATTATCACATCGAAATCAACCATTTCTAACTCAAATAAATTTGCCGAGGTTTGACGACTACAAATCATCACAGTGCAACCTTTATATACCCTTCTAGCAATCACAGAATCTCCTATCGGAGTGGATACCGCAAGTGGTTTACTTATCAATTCAGGTTCAATGCCAAACTTATTAGCCACAAAGGGTGTAACATATGATAAGGTAGATGCTGGATCAATTAGCGCATATAAATCATAAGAAAACACAGACAATATACCTGTAACAACATCCGGAGATGACTCGAGATCTTGTTGACCTATTAGAGCATAGGTTCGATTTTGAGCACCACTCGAACTCGGCACTGAACCTCTACCTATACCACGACCTGTCGACTGTTGAAAACCTTGTGCTGGAGGTCGAACTGATGAGGAAGAACCAGACACAGATCCAGTCGATTGAGCCATACCACCACCTCCTCTGTTAGGACAATCCCGCATCATATGGCCACGCTGTCCGCAAGAATAGCACGCATCGGAACCTCGACGGCACAGTCCAAAGTGGGCCTTGCCGCACTGATCACAATGAGGTGTTGGGGGTCTTGTCTGACTAGTATCTCTATGAAATTGTGAGCCTGATGCCCTCAAACTCTGACCTGAACCAGAATAGGTAAATCGATCTTACCGAGGCCTCTGAAACTTTGGAGGAGCACTAGCTACAGGTGGCGCCGAACTCCTCGAAGATTGGGGCCTGATACTGCCTCTGAACTCATCAGAATACCCTGCAAATCTCGCCCTCTTATGCTGGCCCCTATCATGCTCCCTATCTGCCCTTTGCTGGTGCTTACGATCCTCTAGGGTCTGGGCATAAGCCTGAATACGGGAAATATCCATGCCCTCTACCAAGGAGGCTGTTGTGCACTCATTTATCAGATGTGGTCCCAACCCGTTCACGAACAGATGCACCCTATCACTCATCTCGGCCAACATATGGGGAGCATACCTTGCTAAAGAATCAAACTGTATACTATACTCTCGTACACTCATATTACCATGTCGAAGGTTCAAGAACTTATCAGCTCTAGCTCGTCGTATCTCAACTGCCAAGTAGTGACGAAGAAAGGCCTCAGAAAATTCCTTCCACACGGCTGGAGGAGCGTTCGGACCCCTAGATCTCTCC
This sequence comes from Nicotiana tabacum, assembly GCF_000715075.1. Classification (NCBI taxonomy): domain Eukaryota; kingdom Viridiplantae; phylum Streptophyta; class Magnoliopsida; order Solanales; family Solanaceae; genus Nicotiana; species Nicotiana tabacum. The sequence continues at coordinate 17,641,966 of NC_134091.1, forward strand.
CAACTATCATACCAGAAAATAGCTAAATCCTGTAACCGATAAGAAGCCAACTCTACTGCCTCCGTATCACTAGCATGCATAACCCGCAATGTACGTTGAACCTGATTAATAAATGTTTGTGGATCCTCCTTGGGGTCTGATCCGGTAAACATTGGAGGGTCTAGATTAATAAAATCATGAACTCTCGCACTAACCGGTTTATCAGCAGCACCGGTATTCTGCCTCTGAGCCTGAGCAGCTACCAAGCTAGTCAACAATTGCACCGCACTGCGCATATCGTGGATGTAGTGCTAGACGGAGGAATTGGATGTACTGGGTGCCTCCTAATATCCTCTGGAGGAGACGGAGAGGTATGAGACGGCATCTCACTCTGAGCCTCACTTTGGCCTGCTCTGGCTGGAGGCACCAGAATGTTACCCTCTCCCACAGCTGTATCAAGCCGTTTACTAATTGCTTGCTTCCTAGTCGAAGGCATCGCTGAAAGAAAACAAGGTGAATATTAGATATGAACACTTACTACTCAACTCTACGCACGATCTAGATTCAGGAAGAAGGTAACAACCCTAGATGTCACGTAGCCTCCTGATTATAAATGTGGCGCGCTACACATCCATAATCAAAACTCTACTAGACACGGCTCATAGACATCCCCTAGGACAGACTTGCTCTGATACCAAGTTTGTCATGACCCAACTGGAGGGTCATGACTAGCACCCGGGCCATACTTGCCGAGCACCAACGTACATTTTATCTAACCTTCCTTATTATCTTTAAGGGCCGACAAGATCAATATAAATAGTAGACATGGATCATGAACATCCAACAATGAAAGATAATTTCATGAACATACATAACATGGGACGACAAGACTGTCAAGAAACTATATATAAGGTACGAGCTATCATGATGCCATGAAAGACTATACAACAAAAATCAGCCGAAAAGGCATTCTAAACCATACATAAGTCAACACCTGTCTATGAGCCTCTAAAGGAACATAAGTGCTACAACATTGCCGGAACAGGGCCCCGACATACCCATAATGTCTATAACAAAAATGCATACCAAGACCACGGCAAGTCCGGAGAAGGGATCTCGCCAATAACCCCTGAACTGGACAGCCTACTGTGGTGGGGGAGCTATGTCTACCTGTCTATCAGGACCTGCAGCACGACATGCAGCGTCCACAAATAAAAAGGACGTCAGTACGAATAAAGTACTGAGTATGTGAGGCAAGAAAGCATAAGTAAGAACAGTAATGTAAATAGGGATAGAGAATATACAACCTGTGACATCTAGGTACCTCTGAGGGCTACTGACATGAAATACATGATACATACATATATATACATAAACTTTTAAAACATACGCCTTTGTGGGCATCACCATCATCATATCGTACCCGGCCATAATAGGCTCGGTAAAACGTACCCGGCCATCATAGGGCTCGGTAGAATCGTACCCGGCCACGTGGAGCTCGGTAAAACCCAACTGATCAGTGGTTGCACAATAGGTGCCGTACCCGGCCGACTATAGCGCAGCTCGGTAGAGTAAAATAGATACATATATATGATGCATGCTGGACTCATTGGAATCACATTTTGAACCTTTCGGAGTGACATAAGGTTGGTATCCTTCGTACACGTTATTAGGATTAACTCTTCATCAAGAATCTTATAAGAATCAGGAACTACCAACAACATTTATAATATAAGAATAAGAGAAGTAACATCAATATCAATCGTTTCATAAGAAGGGTAGCAATGTAAGTACTGCTAGCTTCTAAGAGTAGAGTATCTTTGGGAGCTCGTTCATTACATTATGTACAATCGGAGTCGTGCAAAAGAATGAAGGGGATAGACTCACATACCTTGTATATACTGCCCAACCTCAAGCTATGCAAATATCACGACTCCTTAGTCTACAATAAGACAAATGACACTATCATTATCGTTTAAGCGTCGTAACTATTATGTATCGACCACAACCTATTTTACGATGAAACGGACAGCACCTCCCCTATTTATATGACTTCCCACAAGTCAATACAATCACCAAACAGCCCAAAAAACATCATTAATAATCATATTGATCCTCCAAAATAGTCCACCAACCAACAACATTACTACCAAGCCTTTCGATATATATTTCACAAGTTCTAGCTTCAACGACTTAGCTGCAACTTGGATAATCTTAAATATATATAGAGTAAGAGCTTCCTTACCTTTAAACAGAAAGAAAAACTCTAATTTGACCTTAATTTTCCACGAAATATCCCTTCAATTCTGCCACAAGAACAAGGAAGCGAAACTAGCAATTAATTCGGGTTTTTCGGCACTAGAATTACTTTAGAAGACTTGAAATCACCTAGGGTTGATATTAAAAAGTTGAAGGTGTATTTACAGGACATAAAACACTTAAAACAACCTCCCACACGAGCTGGAACAACACAAAAATCAGCAACAACAAGAAGAACAAGAAACTTACTAGCGCCACGGGATTCCCGACATTTGATTTGTGTTGTTTGCCCTTTGTTTGGGTCTTGGATCATGAGAGAACCTTGAGAGACTGTTTTTAGGGTTATAAGGTCTGAATATACTGAAAAATAATGACTTAAAACGGGGTTGAGGTATCTTATATATGTCCATATGTCTTAAACCGCCTTTGTGGGCCCCATAGAGAGCAGCTTGGTGCACTCTCGCGAAAACACGAATATCTCTCTATTCCGAGATCGTATCGACAAACGGTTTAATGCGTTGGAAACTAGACTCATAGATCTTCAATTCAATAGGTAGATCACCCCATAATTCCAAGCACATTGGGAGAAAAATGTAGTAACATTTGACCTAAAGTTTAAGTAAAATTATAAACCTAGGTTGCGACAACTTTTATCGACTTTTGTTTCATAACTCGCTTGACTTCAAGACTTATGATGCGGATATTATATGATTAAAATACATTAAAACAAGACCTCTTGGGACAATTAATTACCTCTAGTGTTACCCGAAAATACGGGTTACAACATCCTTGATTCGTTTAACTTCAAATACTTGTTAACCACTCTTATACACCCTTGTATTGTTTAAGACCAATAGGATTAACTTCTTATCATCTCAAAGATAATCTCTTCTTGGATTTACGTCGACTAACTTACGGCGTGATCTATGGTATGCGAATTTGGGTTGTAACAGCTTAAAGAAGTATGGAGTTAATAGACATTGATGTGAAGGTGGAGTTATGGTTTGACATAAGTATGAGGTTAAATGTTAAAGTGTATGTACTAAAGTGTTTAGGGAGGTCTAGTCACTCTTATATCCAAATGTATCCTACCCAACCCACAGCCTACATTACAACCAATTAAAGTCCTACTTGATCCTAGACTGAATGAGCTCGATTAGTAGAGTAATACACTACGGGCAAGCCTATGGTGCATATGAATGTTATTTCTGAGAGTAAGTGAATTCTTCCTATCTTGAGTCCTAATTGTTCTTAAATTTTATTGTGTGTGGAACTAATCTCTTTTGTTGTGTGAGGGCACTTGATTCATGAAGGAAAGGTAATGTCATTGACCTCTATGTTAGAGTAAGTGAGTGAGTTGTGAATAATGCATGGTACTTGCGAGTCAAATCTTGAGGTGAAGATGTTACACCCTTGTGCTTAGTCTATTTTAAAGATTCTTGGTGTGATGAGTTAGGAGAATTGTTTAAAAAGGTCGTGTCTATATAAAGTGTAGTTTGATTACTCGAGGACGAGCAACGTTTAAGTGTGGGGTAGTGATGTTTGGTTATAATTCCATATTTTTAGTGCATTAATTACCTTACATTTTGGGGCTTTAATGCTAAATTATACTATATTTATGCTTAATTGAGTTTATTTTATGTGTAGGTATGTTGAAGATGAAATTGGGAGAAAAATAGAGATTTTATGTGTATTTTATGCACTACAAGAATGGCTTGTGATTATTTGATGATGGAAAATATTATGACATCATGATTAGATAATGGTTGAAGACAAAATTGTTAAAGGATAATGTGTGCAAATTGACGTGGGATGAAATTAGAATGCAAAGGAAAGAAATGAGAGTGTTAGGCAACTAGCACTAACAAATGACCTCAAAATTGAATTGAACCAGAGAAGCATCAAGCGAAGCGAGCCAACAAGCTCGCATTAGAGAAGGCGAAGCGAGGGATTTTCCTCGCGATAGAGCTCGTGTCGCCAGGGTTGTAGCGAGGTGGAGCATGCGACATAGCTCACGGCGCGAGGCTTACAGCGAGGTTCATTGGGCGGTAGAGCTCGCGCCGCATGGTCTGTAGCAAGGGTGTTCCGGGTTTTAAAGCCTATTTTGTCTCCTTCTTATTTTTGGACATAGTTATTTCGTCTAGACTTTTTCCCTACACATATAAATAGTCATTAAACACCATTTTAAAGGAGTTTTTGCGACCAGAGGCAAGAACATCACATGGAACAACTTTTGGAGGAGAAAATCATCGAGTTCTTCATTCCTTTATCTTTTCTTTGTAATTTGTTTATGCAAAATACTTGGAAAATTGTTACTACGAACATGAGTGGCTAAGCACTCTAGTTCTAGGGTTGTGGTTGACATGATTATTAACGTTTATTAATTTCATCTTCGTTAATTCGGATTATCATCTTGTGGTTGTTTATTTAATTCTAGTTTTAACTTGTGAATTATTGTAGCTACCAATTCACCCTACTATCTATGCTATGCTTGGGAAAGCTGTGTTTAGATTAGAGTAGAATTAGAGAGAGCTTGTTTCTGAACCCGTGGCTCGGGGGACGATTTCACGGTTAGGATAGGAATATACCTAACAGTCTTGCTTAATTGAATACCGTATTATATTCGTTCATGATAGACTAAATGCCATAGGAAGATAGGATTGATATATCGTGGATAGGCGAGTAGCATTGTGGGAACATGCTATTCATATAAATGATCTAGTCAATTAGCAACCATAGATAATCTTGATTAACAATTGCGATTATTGAACTTAATAGGATTGATAAACCAACCACAACCCTGGAATCTTCATCTCCCATGAATTACAATCTCATCATACACATTTGCATTCTTGATAAATTAGTTGTCACTTGTTTAATTTCCGCAATAGTATATTAATAGAAAAACATCACTCTAGATTATCTTGGACAATTAGCTGATTTTAGTTTGCTTAGTTAACAATTGATCTAAGTCTCTGTGGGTTCGACATCTGACTTTCGAGTTATTTTGTTACTTGACGGCTACGTATACTTGCGTGTACTTGGGGAACTAACACTAACGGATCGAAATTTGGACTTAAACAACTGCTGGAAATTTTAGCCTTTTGGTGCAATCGTACCTGCAGAATTTAGCTCTCAGGTTTGGATTGAGGCCGAGGTTGCGACCAGGCATGAGTTGAGGCCGAGGTCGTATAAGTGAGCAGATGGTCCTAGGTCGCAACTAGGCATGAGTTGACGCCGAGGTCACATAAGCGAGTAAATGGTCCGAGGTCGCGACTAGGCATGAGTTGAGGTTGAGGTTGCAGAAACGAGCAGATAGTCCGAGGTCGCAACCAGGCATGTGTTGAGGCTGAGGTCGCAGAAGCGACCAGACATGTGTTGAGGCCAAGGTCGCAAATGTAACTGCTTGACCGCAGAAATGGCTAAATTAGTCGCAGGTGCAAAAAGCCCTGAGCAGAACATATAAATTCAGGGGTTGACCATTTTTACCCATTTTTGGATTTTAAGAGCTCGGGTGAGGTGATTTTCAGGAGATATTTCAAGGAAAATATTGGGGTAGGTGTTCCTTATCCTATATTAATTATAATTCATGATTCCATACTAATTTACATCATGAATCCGTGAATTTATGGAAGAAAAATCAGATTTTTATTGAATCTTCCAAAAACGAAATCTAAGATTTGAAGGTCCATTTGACATCGGAATTTGATAATTTTTATATTGTTGAACTCGTATCGGAATGGATGTTTGGTTTTCATGTGTTTTTTAGGGATTTGAGACGTGGGTTCCATTGTCGATTTTTAAACTGAATTTCGGATTTTAATCCAGAAAATTAGTAAATTCATATGGAATTAATTCCTACGATTCGTGTTGAATATATTGAATTGTTTGTGACTATATTTGAAGCTTTTGGACACGAATTCGCGAAGCAAGGGTGTATTAGAATCTTGAGTTGGTTGCAAAATCGAGGTAAGTGTCATGGTTAACCTTGACTTGAGGGAGTAGGATTTATTTGTCTATTTGCTACGTGATTTAACGTACGGGTAAAACGTATATGTGAGGTGAGGAGTACTTATGCGTTGTGGTTGATTCAAATAATGCACGAGTAATTTGTTTCATTTTGAATAATTTCTTATTTAATTAAGATAATCCTGCATAATTATTATTGATTATTTGATCATTATTCATGAAATTGTTATTGATTTAATTATTGTTGAATATGGTGAGAAAGAGTGTGAAAGCACGAAGGGTGATGCCGTTCCATTTATATTATTTATAAGAAAAAGTGTAAAAGCACGAAGGGTGATGCCGTGCCATTTTCAGAGAGTGTAAACGCACGAAGGGTGATGCCGTGCCATTTTCAGAGAGTGTAAAAGCACGAAGGGCGATGCCGTGGCAAAAGAGAGTTAAAGCACGAAGGGTGATGCTGTGCTAATTGTTGTTAATTATTTATCGAATTATGGAAGGAATGTGAGTAAAGCACGAAGGGTGGTGCCGTGCCATTTTCATTTTATCAATTGCTCATTTTATTGTTGAGGAATTAATTGGTTGCTAAGTGATACTTCTCCCACTGAAATTATCATATCAAACTCTTTCGCATGTTCCCTCCCAAATTTTAAATTGTTATTTATTGTATTATTCTTTCTTCATATTTGTATATACTTGTATGGGTTGTTTACGTACGTGTTTTGTCATAGCCTCATCACTAATTCGTTGAGGTTAGGCTCGACACTTACGGAATACATGGGGTCGATTGTACTCATACTACACTTTGCACTTCTAGTGCAAATTTTGGAGTTGGTCCCAACGGCGTACATAAACTTGCTCGAATTCAGCTACCAGAGGAGACTTGAGGTATAACTGCATAGTGTCCGCAGTTTTGAAGTCCCCTTCTATCTTATCTTAGCTGTGTATTATTCTAGTAGCTCATGCATTTGTGACACCAGATTCGGGGATTTATTTGGATAATTCGTTTGTTATGGTTTTTCGCACTTTATTTCAGTAATGGACTTTTGTTTAATTTAATTTGTTTAAAAATGGCTAAGATTATTATAATGTTGGCTTGCCTAGCAAGTGAAATGTTAGGCGCCATCACGGTCCCGAAGGTGGAAATTTCGGGTCGTGAAAAGTTGGTATCAGAGCACTAGGTTACTAGGTCTCACGAGTCACAAGTAAGCTTAGTAGAGTCTGAAGGATCGGTACAGAGATGTCTGTACTTATCTTTCAGAGGCTATGAAGTTTAGGAACAATATCACTTCTTTCTTACTCTGTCGTGCAATTTTATTCTATCATTGATGATTGAACTAGTGCTTCAGGACACTCTAGTCCGTTTGGTAAGTCTTATGGAGGGAGTGGCCCAGAATGGTACATTTCCAGTGGCACCAACCGTCTCATAGGCTGGGGGAGGAGCACAAACTCCCACTACTCTCACTCCGGAGCAGATAGCTCCCAGTATCAGGCTCCAGCAGCCCCGCCAGTTGGGGTAGTTCAGCTAGTTGTTGCGGCACAGGCCGGTGATAGGCCCGTCATGTCTTCTGAGGATTTATTGATACTGGATAAGTTTACTAAGCTCTTTCCAGTTCACTTTAGTGGTACACCTTCTGAGGACACACAAGATTATCTTGACCGCTACCATGAGGTATTGCAGAACATGGGCATAGTTGAGACTAGTGGGGTCGATTTTGCTGTATTCCAGATGACAGGATCCGCGAAGAGGTGGTTGAGAGATTATATGTTGAGCAGACCAGCTGGGTTGCCTGCAATGACTTGGGAGCAATTCTCACAGCTATTTCTAGAGAAGTTCTTCACTATCACATTGAGAGAGGATTACCACAGGCAATCTGAGTGCCTATAGCAGGGCAGTATGACTGTTACTCAGTACGAGACCCGTTTTGTGGATTTAGCCCGTCATGTTATCCTTTTACTACCTACTAATGAAGAGAGAGTGAGGAGATATTTTGAGGGACTCATTCACCCTATCAGGCTTTAGATTGCCAAGGAGACCGGAGGTGAGATTTCCTTTCAGCGGCTGCTAATGTTGCGAGGAGGATCGATATTGTTCTTGCATAATAGAGAGAGCAAGGGTCTGATAAAAGGCCTCGTCAATTCGGTAGGTTCAGTGGTGCCTCGTCTGGATGCAGGGGTAATTTTGGTAGAGGCCATTTGTCACGCCCCGAAACTCGGAAGGGGGGGCGAGACCGGCACCTGGTGCCTCACCTATCCTTGCGTACCAACTTGTGACTAAAGGAATTTGAACATATAATGTCATACTTTGGCCATGGGCCACATTGCAAGATAATTTGAGAAGCAAAATATAAAACTGATTGGAAACCAACACTGACTAAACATCAATATAAAGCTGGGCCGGCAAGGCCATCATAACTACTACAGCTGACAAACCAACAAAATATACATACAAGGCCTACAAGCCCAACATACTGCACTAACTCACATGTTATGTCTACAAGCCTCTGCTGATGAATGTACCGTGATCGGAACAGGGCCCCGACCTACCCATATTCTATATACATATATACACAAGATGTACACAAAACTTCTAGACCCGGCAGCTCAGAAGGACATAGAGCTTACCGATAAAGCTGAACTCGGGCAACACCTACTGAGGAGGTCTACCCGTCTGTCTGTCTGAACCTGCACGAATGAAATGCAGCGTCCCCAGAAAAAGGGACGTCACTACAAAATAACGTACCGAGTATGCAAGGCAATAAAATAACTGAAAGCTGAAACTGAAATGATAATATAATAACTGAAAGTAACTGGGAGTCAAAGATGATCTGGAGATATACTTACCTGTTGATACCGACTTAACTCTCTCAATTTAGTAAATAAAATAGATGTCCGGCCCTATAAGTCTCGGAACATGTAACTATTCTGCCATAATAGGCTTGCTCATAGGCTCTCGGCCATACTAGGCTCTGTACCTCGGCCATGCTGGGCTCGCTCATAGGCGCTCGGCCACAATAGGCTCGATATATAACTTACCATCTGATCAGAGGTTGCCCAATAGGGTCCTGCCCATCGATTATAGCTCGATGGTGGTAAAAGTACTGTAAAACTATGTATATATATATATATACCCTTTTCTCTCTTGACTGGAAGAAGACAATACTCAATTAAATATAAAGTCCCGATAAGGGAGAATACTGTAACTTATGAGACTAGGATAATGTATATAAATTCGGGAGTATGAACTTCTCTTTATGCCTCGTTATCAAACACATGTAGTTACGAGATCAAGCCAAAATGAAGGAAGGGCTTAACCTTAACATACATGGAGTAGGAAAAAATCCGTATGATATTCTTGAGAAAGATTGTATCGTACTCCCTTAGAATCGCAAAATCTGACGTTGCTTAAGATACTAAGAATTCTCGTTTGAGTTTTTGTTTCAAGAGATTCACGTTACTACCACTTGAACCCTTGTATGAATTGGTTGAAGTCTTAATCCCTCATATTGTAGATATATTCCATCTCTTTAAGTGATTTAGAGGGATGTTTTAAACTTTGGGGGGTGTGGCCCCCACTAAGTGTTGACTAAGCTTTGGCCTAAAGGCCCCTAACATGCCACCTTGTTTTGTGAGTTAAGACTCATTATAAATGCCTCTTTTGGCTGCCACGTTGGGAGGGGAGGTGTTACATTTATCTAAAAATTCACTCCTTTCCCTAATCAACTTATTAATCCTCTACTAATCCAATAATTAACCAATTACTCACACAATTAAGAATTATCTCAAATTACTTAAAATCCTACAAGCTTTTAACACACTTTATACACCTTACTATCATGGTCATGTAGTAGCTTGTATGGCACTAGTCCATAAATACCGGGTACTATAACTCGGACCGTATTTTTTTTCCAAATCGACAATCTTCAACGAAACTCATTTTCTTTGATTTGTTTACCCTTAACCTTCACGGAATTTTACTTATCGCCTATTATAAATAGTATAAATGCTTATAATCTCAAGATAATCTCATCCCCGAGTCTACGTCGATTATTTGAAGACGAAACTTTAACGTATGAAAACGCGAGATGTAACATCCTTCCCTCCTTAGAAATATTCGTCCTCAAATGTTTACTCTTAGAGACTTTGGGAATTGTTTTTTTTGCCAGAGTATCCTCCGTACACTAGACTAAAATCAACCTGTACACAGCCAGAAAACATACTATATATGCCACACATGGCCAATGTCTATAAATAGCAACACTTGGCCTCACACAGCTGTCCATTATAAATTCTGAAAGTCAAAAATAAGAGCTTACCTAATGACCTACTGGCCTGAATAGAGCTGTGCTGAGGTATCCCACCTCGAGCCATATCTTCAGTTTGAAATAAGTGGGGGTATTTAGACTTCATTTCTTCCTCCGCTTCCCACGTCATCTCTTCCACATTATTGCTTCTCCATAAGACCTTCACGGAGGATACCTCCTTATTCCGTAGCTTGCGGATTTATCGGTCTAGGATGGCAACCGGAAATTTCCTCGTATGACAAGTCCTCTGTAATCTGTACATCATCTGTGGGCACCACTCGGGTAGGATCGCCAATGCACTTCCGTAACATAGATACATGAAAAACTGGATGGATAGACTCCAATTCCGAGGGAAATTCTAACTCATAAGCTTCTCGGCCCACTCTCTGAATGATCCTATAAGGCCCAATATACCGTAGGCTAAGCTTTCCTTTCTTGCCAAACCTCATCACGCCCTTAATAGGTGACACCTTTAAGAATACCCAGTCATTAACCCCGAACTCTAAGTCTCATCGCTGCATGTCAGAATATGACTTCTGATGACTCTAGGCTGTCAACAGTCGCTCCGGGATAAGCTTTACTTTCTCTATGGCTTGCTGAACGAGGTCTGGCCCATGTACCCAGATTCTCCAACATCAAACCACCCTATAGAAGATCTGCACTTACGCCCATATAAAGCCTAGTACAGATCCATATAGATACTGGAGTGGTAACTGTTATTATATGTAAACTTGATAAGAGGTAAATGTTCATCCCAACTTCTTTTAAAATCTAACACACATGCTCGTAACATATCCTCGAACGTCAGAATTGTGCGCTCGACTTGTCCATCAGTCTGTGGATGAAAAGTTGTGCTGAGATTCACCTGACTTCCTAGACCTTTCTGAAATGACCTCCAAAAATATGCTGTAAACTAGGCCCCACGGTCAGATATAATAGATACCGGTACTCCGTGTAGCCACACTATCTCTTAATATATAACTTTGCATAGTCTTCTGCTGTATATGTAGATCTGACCGGTAGGAAATAAGCTGATTTCATGAGACTATCGACTATCACCCATATGGAATCAAACTTACGATGAGAACGAGATAAACCCCTGATAAAGTCTATGTTTATCGTGTCCCATTTCCATGTCGGGATCTCTATAGTCTGCATTAGCCCTCCCATCTTCTGGTACTCTACCTTCACCTGCTGGCAACTAGGACACTGAGCGACAAACTCAGCAATGTTCTTCTTCCTTAATGTCATGATACATATTCGTCGACCCAGGATGAATGGAGTACCACGAATAATGTGCCTCTGACATAATCTTGTCTTTAGCTCTGCCACATCTGGAACACATAAACTACCCTTGTATCTAAGAACCCCATCTCTCTTGAGCTCTAACAACGACTTCACTTGTTGTGGAACTTGCTCTCTCAACTCGACAAACTCTGGGTCCTCGTACTGCCTCTCTTTTACTTCAGCTATGAGAGATGATTTTGCAATATTTTGGAGTACAACACCACTATTGCCAGGGTATACTAACCGAACCCCCAAACAAGCCAATTGATGAATCTCTCTAGTTAATTGTCTTTTCTCGGCCTCTACATGTGCTAAGCTACCCATAGATCGGTGACTTAAGGCATCTGCTACCACATTAGCTTTGCCTGGATGATAGAGAATGTTAACATCGTAATCTTTCAATAACTCAAGCCATCGCCTCTGTTACAAATTCAACTCTTTTTGCTTGAAGATATATTGCAGTCTTTTATGATCTGTAAATACATCAACATGAATTCCATATAAATAATGCCGCCATATCTTAAGTGCATGGACAACTGCGGCTAACTCGAGGTCGTGGGTCGGATAATTCCGCTCATTCTTCCTTAACTGCCTTGAAGCATATGCAATTACCTTCCCATGTTGCATTAGGACACATCCTAACCCGATACCTGAGACATCACAATACATGGCATAACTATTTGGACCCTCTGGAAATGTTAGAACTGGCACTGAGGTCAACCTATTCTTAAGCTCTTAGAAACTCTGCTTCCAAACCTCTGTCCACTGAAACTTAGTTTCTTTCTACGTCAACTTCGTCAATAGTGCCGAAAGAGAAGAAAAATCCTCTACGAACCTCCGGTAGCATCCTGCTAAGCGTAGAAAGCTATGAACCTCTGTCGGAGTTGTAGATCTAGGCCAGGATTTCACAGCCTTAATCTTCTGAGTGTCTACCTTTATACCTCCATCGGATACAATGTGCCCCAAGAATGCTACAGACTTCAACCAAAACTCACATTTAGAAAACTTAGCATATAATTTACTATCGCGGAGGGTTTGGAGTATCGCTCACAGGTGGTCCGCATGCTTGTCCTCTGAATGTGAATAAACCAGAATATCATTAATAAATACTATCACGAACAGATCTAAAAATTATCGGAATAAGCTATTCATCAAGTCCATGAATACGGCAGGTGCATTTGTCAACCCGAAGGACATGACAAGGAACTCGAAGTGGCCATATCAGGTCCTGATAGCTGTCTTGGGAATATCTTTCTCCCGAACTCTGACCTGGTGGTACCCCGACCTCAAATCTATCTTTAAAAAGCATCTAGCTCCCTGTAACTGATCAAACAAGTCATCTATCCTTGGAAGTGGATACTTATTCTTAATAGTTACCTTGTTCAGCTGCCTATAATCGATACACATCCTCAGCGAGCCGTCTTTCTTCCGTACAAACAATACCGGTGCACCCCAAGGTGAGGTACTGGGCCTGATGAAACGTTTCTCCAGCAAATATTTTAACTGCTCCTTCAACTCCTTCAATTCGGCAGGTGCCATTCTATACGGAGGGATGGATATTGGTTGAGTTTTCGGAAGCAAATTGATGCCAAAATCAATCTCTCGCTCTGGAGGAATACTTGGATGTTCATCTAGAAATACATATGCGTACTCTATGACTACTGGATTAGACTGAAGTGTAGGTATCTCGGCATCTACATCTCTAACTCGCACAATAAGATAAATTCACCCTTTTGCAATCATTTTCCTCGCCTTCAGATAGGAAATAAACCTACCTCTGGGTGTCACTGTATTACCTACCCATTCAAGGACTGGCTCACCCGAAAAATGAAATCTGGCTGTCTTTGCTCGACAATCAACTGTGGGATAGCAAGCTTCCAACCATCCTATGCCCATGATAGCATCAAAATCCAACATCTCTATCTCAACTAGGTCGGTTGAGGTCTGACGACTACAAACTGTCACCGTACAACCTTGGTAAACCCTTCTAGCAATAATCGATTCTCCGACCGGTGTAGATACCGCAAAAGGATCACCTAATATTTCAGACACTATGCCAAACTTCCCCGCGATAAATGGGGTAATACGCGATAAAGTAGATCCTGGGTCTATCAAGGCATAAGCATCGTGAGAGAAAATGGTCAACATACCTGTCAAAATGTCTGGTGAAGACTCCTAGTCTTGTCGACCCGCTAAAGCATAGCTACAATTCTGGTTACCACTTGAACTGGAACCTCTACCTCTGTCTCGACCTCTACCCACCGAAGACTGAGACTTCCGCCCTGAAGGATACATGGACATAGATGACCCTATTGCTGAATTCGCTGGTTGTGCCATACCCCCGGAATGTCTATTTGGGCAATCTCGCATCATATGCCCCGGACGTCCACATGTATAACAAGCATCGGAACCGGCTCGGTATTTTCCCAAGTATCCTCTACCACAGGTGTCACACCGCGGTGGAAATGACCATGTCTGCCCTGAACCTCATAGTCGCTGCAAACCCGACGTCCGTGAGCTCTCACCTGGTCCGGACTGAGTATAGCAGTCATACCAGTAACCCTATAACTGAGGTGGCGGAGGCCTAGGTGGCCGTTCGAAGTACTGGGGCCTATAACTACCCTGAGACTGCTCCTGAGACCTGGAAAATCTCATCCTCTTACGCTGTACTGACTCAGTCCTCTCTGTACCCTGCTGCCGACGCCTACCCCTTTCTATATTCTGGGCGAATGCCTGAATCCGGGAGATATCTATAATATCCTGCAATGCAGCGGTGGCACATGCCTCGGTCAACTCTGGGGCCAACCCTGCTATAAACCTGTGAATCTTGTCCCGCATAGTAGTAACTATGGATGGTGCATATCTTGCCAATGAGTCAAAATGGAGACTATACTCTCGAACACTCATATTACCCTACTTGAGGGCTAGAAACTGATCGATTCGAGCCTGTTGGATCTCCCGCAGTAAGTACTAGTCAAGGAAGGCATCCAAAAAATTCTCCCAAATAGTTGGATGTGCATCACGTCCCCTTGACCTCTCCCATCCTTCATACCAAAGGATAGCTATATCTCAGAGTCGAAAAGCTACTAGCTCAACTACCTTTTTCTCCATGGCAGGCATAACCCGAAAGATCCTGTGAAGCTGATCTATGAAATCCTGCGGGTCCTCCCTATGATCTGTCTCCGTGAGCTCCGGGGGACTCAAAGCAATAAACTATCGGACCCTTGAACTCCCAGACCCCTCAGAAGATCCTGCACTAGCGGATGCCCTAGCCTGTTGCTGGGTAGCTACCAACTGTGTAAACAAATGCACTGCACTCCTCAAGTCTTAATCCGATCAAGCGGAGGGGGAACTGGATGTGCGGTCTCCCTAGGAATCTCCTCAAGTGGTGGAGGAGTCGGTAATGGCTGGGTAGGGGTCTCTCACTGGGCCTCTGATTGGGCCCCATCTACTAGGGGTACCCTGTTGTCCCCTCACTTACTATTGTATCTCTCCTCTAACTAGCCGTAGTCTTCCTAGTCACCGTCATTTGTGCATGCAAATGCCAACACGTAAGTTTAACTCAAATTTCCTATAACTCAGTTCAATAGCACGATTTAGATTTGAAAGAAGGGTAACCAATTCCTAAATGTCCTATAGTCCCCTTCTTATATAATGTGGTGCACAACACATCTATAAACAAGACCCTACTAGACACGGCTTGTAGACTCCCTAGGACAGAACTGCTCTGATACCACTTTTGTCACACCCTGAACCTGGGGGGAGGGGGAGGGGGGGCGAGACCGGCACCCGGTGCCTCACCTATCCTTGCGTACCAACTTGCGACTAAGGGAATCTGAACATATAATGTCATACTTTAGCCATGGGCCACATTGCAAGACAATTTGTGAAGAAAAATATAAAACTGAATGGAAACCAATGCTGACTAAACATCAATATAAAGCTGGGCCAGCAAGGCCGTCCTAACTACTACAGCTGACAAACCAACAAAATATACATATAAGGCCTACAAGCCTAACATACTACACTAACTAACAGGTTATGTCTACAAGCCTCTACTGATGGATGTACCGTGATCGGGATAGGGCCCCAACCTACCCATAATCTATATACATATATACACAAGATGTACACAAAACTTCTAGACCCAGCAACTTCGAAAGACATGGAGCTTATTGATAAAGCTGAACTCGGGTAACACCTATTGAGGAGGTCTACCCGTCTGTCTGTCTGAACCTGCACGCATGAAATGCAGCGTCCCCAGAAAAAGGGACGTCACTACGAAATAACGTACCGAGTATGCAAGGCAATAAAATAACTGAAAGCTGAAACTTAACTGATAATATAATAAGTGAAAGTAACTGGGAGTCAAAGATGATCTGGAGATATACTTACCTATTGATACCGACTCAACTCTCTCAATATAGTAAATAAAATAGATGTCCGGCCCTATAAGGCTCGGAACATGTAACTACTCTACCGTAATAGGCTTGCTCATAGGCTCTCGGCCATACTAGGCTCTGTACCTCGGCCATGCTGGGCTCGCTTATAGACGCTCGGCCACAATAGCCTCGATATATAACTTACCATCTGATCAGAGGTTGCCCAATAGGGGCCTGCCCATTGATTATAGCTCGATGGTGGTGAAAGTACTATAATATTGTGTATATATTTAGACCCTCTGCTCTCTTGACTGGAAGAGGACAGTACTCAATTGAATATAAAGTCCCAATAAGGGAGAATACTGTAACTTATGAGACTAGGATAATGTATATAAATTCGGGAGTGTGAACTTCTCTTTATGCCTCGTTATCAAACACATGTAGTTACGAGATCATGCCAAAATGAAGGAAGGGCTTAACCTTAAAATACCTGGAGTTGAGAAAGATTGCATCGTACTCCCTTTGAATCGCAAAATCTCACGTTGCTTAAGATACTAAGAATTCTCGTTTGAGTTTTTGTTTCAAGAGATTCACGTTACTACCACCTGAACCCTTGTATGAATTGGTTAAAGTCTTAATCCCTCATATTGCAGAGATATTCCATCTCTTTAAGTGACTTAGAGGGATGTTTTAAACTTTGGGGGGTGTGGCCCCCACTAAGTGTTGACTAAGCTTTGGCCTAAAGACCCCTAACATGCCACCTTGTTTTGTGAGTTAAGACTCATTATAAATGCCTCTTTGGGCTACCACATTGGGGGTGTGTTACATTTATCAAAAAGTTTACTCCTTTCCCTAATCAACTTAATAATCCCCCACTAATCCAATAATTAACCAATTACCCACATAATTAAAAATTATCTCAAATTACTTAAAATACTACTCACTTTTAACATACTTTATACACCTTACTACCATGGTCATGTAGTACCTTGTATGGCACTAGTCCATAAATACCGGGTACATTAGCTCGGACCATATTTTTTTTCCAAATCGACAATCTTCAATGAAACTCCTTTTCTTTGATTCATTTACCCTTTAACCTTCACGAAATTTTAATTATCGCCTATTATAAATAACATAAATGCTTATAATCTCAAGATAATCTCATCCCCGAGTCTACGTCGATTATCTGAAGATGAAACTTTAACGTAGGAAAACACAAGATGTAACACCACCCTCCCAGGCTATTTCATTCAGCGCTATAGGCTTCCCACAGTGCTTCAGGTGGTCACAGCCCTCTTGTGTCTCATTCTGACCATCTAGCTTACAGTGCACCACCAGCTCCTATTAATGGACCTCCGATCCGGAGTCATCAGAATGGTTATCAGGTTGACATGGCCAGTTCCAGGGTCAACAGTCACAACAACCGAGAACCTGCTATGATTCCAGCACCAGTTGTTCTGCCACCCGCCCGGCCATCAGGAAGTTCACAGCAGCAAGGTTCCCTAGCTATGATTCCAGCACCAGTTGTTATGCCACCCACCCAGTCAGCTAAAGGCCGGGGTAAGACAGCTAGAGATGGAGGTCAGGCAGTTAGAGATGGAGGCCAGCCAGTTAGAGGCCGTCCCAGGGATGCGATTCAGAGTGGTAGGGCCTAGCCCCAATTTTATGCTTTTCCAGCCAGGCTTGAGGCCAAGTCATCCAATGTAGTGATCACATGTATTGTTCTAGTTTGCCATAGAGATGCTTCAGTTTCATTTGATCCAAGATCTACATATTCCTATGTGTCCTCCTATTTTGCTTCATATCTGGTTGTGCCTCGTGATTCTCTCAGTGCTTCTATGTGTGGGTCCACACCGGTGGGAGATTCTATTATGGTAGATCATGTCTATCATGGATATTCTACCTGACGTGGATATTCTAACGTCATGGTATATTTTGATGTCATCTTGGGTATGGATTGGCTGTCACCTTATCATGCTATATTGGATTGTCATGCCAAAACGGTGACCTTAGCCATGTTGGGGTTACCTCAAATATAATGGAAACGGAGTCTTGGCCATTCTATCAGCAAGGTTATCTCTTATGTGAAAGCTCGATGTAGGGTAGAGAAGGGGTGTCTAGCTTATTTGGCTTATATTCGCGATCCCAGCGTAGAAGTTCCTTCTTTGGATTCAGCTCCAGTTGTCCGTAAATTTCTAGATGTATTTCCTGCTGATCTGTTGAGGATGCCACCGGAAAGAGATATTGACTTCTGTATTGATTTAGCTCCGGGCACTCAGCCCATTTCTATTCCACCATATCGTATGGCCCCTCCAGAGTTGAAAGAATTGAAGGAGCAGTTACAAGACTTGCTGGATCAGGGATTTATTAGACCTAGCGTCTCACCCTGGGGTGCGCCAGTGTTATTTGTATAGAATAATGGTGGCTCTATGCGGATGTGTATAGATTATCGGCAGTTGAACAAGGCCACTATCGAAAACAAATATCCGTTGCCCAGAATTAATGACTTATTCGATCAACCTCAGGGTGCCAAGGTGTTTTTAAATATCGATTTGAGGTCTGGTTACCATCAGTTGAAAATTAGGGCATATAATGTCCCTAAGACAGCATTTCGGACTCGGTATGGACATTACGAATTCATAGTGATGTCATTTGGGCTAACAAATGCCCCAGCAGCATTAATGGATTTAATGAACCGAGTATTCAAACCCTATTTGGATTCTTTTATGGTTGTATTCATTGGTGATATCTTGATTTACTCCAGCAGTCGAGAGAAGCATGAGCATCATCTTCGAATTGTGCTTCAGACTTTGAAAAATAATCATTTATATGCAACATTTTCAGAATTTGAATTTCGGTTAGACTAAGTTACTGTTTTTTGGTATGTTGTATCGGTTGAAGGCATAAAAGTGGATCCTAAAAAGATTGAGGCTATTCAGAATTGGCCTAGACCTACTTCAGCTACAGAGATCTGGAGTTTCTTGGGTTTGGCAGTTTATTATCGCCGGTTTGGGGAGGGGTTTTCGTCTATAGCATCTCCATTGACCAAATTGACCCAGAAGGGTGCCCCTTTTAGATGTTCAGATGAGTGTGAGTTGAGCTTTCAAAAGCTCAAGACCGCTTTGACTACAGTGCCAGTGTTGGTATTACCCATAGGTTCAGGATCTTATACAGTATATTTTGATGCAAGATGGTAGGGTTATTGCATATGCGTTGTGGCAGTTGAAAGTTCACGAAAAGAATTATCATGTTCATGACTTAGAATTGGCAACCATTGTTCATGTGCTGAAAATTTGGAGGCATTACCTTTACGGTGTCTCGTGTGAGGTATTCACTGATCATCGTAGCCTACAGTATCTGTTCAGGCAAAAATATCTCAATTTGAGGTAGAGAAGATCGTTGGAGCTATTGAAGGACTATGATATCACCAGATTTATTTCATGTTGATCTGTCGAGGATGCCACCAGGAAAGAGATATTGACTTCTGTATTGATTTAGCTCCGGGCACTCAGCCCATTTCTATTCTACCATATCATATGGCCCCTCCAGAGTTGCAAAAATTGAAGGAGCAGTTACAAGACTTGCTGGATCAGGGATTTATTAGACCTAGCGTCTCACCCTGGGGTGCGCCAGTGTTATTTGTATAAAATAACGATGGCTCTATGCGGATGTGTATAGATTATCGGCAGTTGAACAAGGCCACTATCAAAAACAAATATCCGTTCCCCAAAATTAATAACTTATTCGATCAACCTCAGGGTGCCAAGGTGTTTTCAAATATCGATTTGAGGTTTGGTTACCATCAGTTGAAAATTAGGGCAACTAATGTCCCTAAGACAGCATTTCGGACTCGGTATGGACATTACGAATTCGTAGTGATGTCATTTGGGCTAACAAATGCCCCAACAGCATTTATGGATTTGATGAACCGGGTATTCAAACCCTATTTGGATTCTTTTGTGGTTGTATTCATTGATGATATCTTGATTTACTCCAGCAGTCGAGAGAAGCATGAGCATCATCTTCGAATTGTGCTTCAGACTTTGAAAAATAAACAATTATATGCCAAATTTTCAGAATGTGAATTTTGGTTAAACTCGGTTGCCTTTTTTGGGTATGTTGTATCGGTAGAAGGCATAAAAGTGGATCCTAAAAGGATTGAGGCTATTCAGAATTGGCCTAGACCTACTTCAGCTATAGAGATCTGGAGTTTCCTGGGTTTGGCAGGTTATTATCGCCGGTTTGGGGAGGGGTTTTCATCTATAGCATCTCCATTGACCAAATTGACCCAGAAGGGTGCCCCATTCAGATGGTCAGACGAGTGTGAGTTGAACTTTCAGAAGCTCAAGACTGCTTTGACTACAGCGCCAGTGTTGGTATTACCCATAAGTTCAGGATCTTATACAGTATATTTTGATGCAAGATGGTAGGGTTATTGCATATAGTAAATTTTTTGAAAAGTTTTTATGTGAAAAATGTATTAAAATGTGAAATAGAGCTTTAAAACTCAACTAAGTTGACTTTTGTAAACATTTTGAGCAAACGGACTTGGATCAATGTTTTAACAGCTCTGGTAGGTCCGTATCATGATTTTGGACTTGGGAGTATGACCGGAATTAAATTCGGAGGTCTCTAGCTCAAATTATCGCCATTTAACGAAAACTAGAAATCTAAAGGTTAAAATTTCCAATGTTTGACCGTGGAGTTGACTTTATTGATATCGAGATCGGAATCCGATTCTGAAAATTAGAATAGGTCTGTTATGTCATTTATGACTTGTGTGCAAAATTGGAGGTCAATCGGACTTGATTTGATAGGTTTCGGCGTTGAATGTAGAAGTTGAAAGTTCTTAGTTTCATTAGGCTTGAATTGGGATATGATTCGTGGTTTTAGCATATTTTGATGTGATTTGAGGTTTCAACTAAGTTTGTATGATGTTTTAGAACTGGTTGGTGTATTTGGTTGAGGTCTCGGGGGCCTTGGGTAAGTTTCAGATAGCTAACGGATCCAAATTTGGACTTAAACAACTACTGGAAATTTTAGCCTTCTAGTGCAATCGCACCTGCAGAATTTAGCTCGCAGGTTTGGGTTGAGGCCGAGGTCATGACCAGGAATTAGTTGAGGCTGAGGTTGCATAAGCGAGCAGATGGTCTGAGGTCATGACCAGGCATGAGTTGAGGTCGAGGTCGCAGAAGCGAGCAGATGGTCGAAGGTCACGACCAGGCATGGATTGAGGCCAAGGTCGCAGAAGCGACCAGACATGGTGTTAGGATCGGGAACCCGGGTAGTGCGTAATTTAGCCAAACAACGGTATAATGACAATAACAAAGACAATGGAAGTTGATAACAATGATAATTAAAGCAGATAAATAAGACACCAATTTAATGTGGTTCGGTCAGTGTGACCTACGTCCACAAGCGGAGAGAAGCAATTTCACTATAACAATAAGAGTACAAAAGAGAGTACAAAAATAGAGTAAACATTCTAATTAATCCCAAATACCCTAAGAGAATAACCTCACAAGATCACTCCAAAGAAAGGGTTCACGCAAGTGCTTCCCAACACTAACTCTCATACAAAACACTTTTAATAAAGGAGGAAAGGAAGAAACAAGAAATGAAGACTCAAGTCTTGTTGGTGTATCTAAAATGAACTAATAGCCTTCCCTTTTATAGGCAAAAAAGCCTTGGCCTCTTAGGTGTAAAAGAAGAGATACAGCTTGTGCAAATGATGTCCGCCACACAATGTAATATTTTTTGGTCCCAAAGAATATTGCCAACAAAGTCCACACCTTGGCCTAATTTTGATTGATATAGTAAGTTTGCTCCACCTTCTCCGCAAAAGCCGCAATGGACATATGACAAAATTTTATGCCATCAAAATCAGACAAGTTGTCTGATACCAAAACTGTAGTATAGCCTATAATATTAGAGCCCAATAAAGTATACAACGAACCAAATCTGTGTGCTTTCATGATCACAATAGTACCGTGAAAAATGTTCAGAACTCCACCTTCACCAGTGAATTTGCACCCAAGGGATTCTAAAGTTCCCAAAGATATGAGATTTTTCTTCAACTCAGGAACATATCTAACATAAGTGAGAGTTCTCACCACACCATTGTGCATTCTGATCCGAATTGTACCTTTGCCAATAACGTTACAAGTAACATTGTTACCCAATTGGACAACTCCACCTGGAACTGAATCATATGTAGAAAACAAGTCCTTGATAGGACACATATGACATGAACAACCGGAATCTAAAATTCACTAATTGTCTAATCTGAAACTAGTTTCAGTTGCTAAAAATATAGTTCCCTCAATCTCATCAGTTGCTACACTAGCTTCGGCGGCGTCAGTATTTTTGTGCTCATTTTTTCTTTCTTTATGCTTTTTTTTTATTTTTCAGTTTATAGCATTCAGAGATAATGTGAACTTTCTTATGACAATAGCGACACTCTAAATTATTGTATCTGGATATGGAGTCGGATTTTCCCCTAACAAACAAGCCAACTTCCGCTTGAGTTCCACTAGCTTCTCCAGTAATATCACTATCTATATGTTCTTTTGATTTTAAGATAGATTTAATATCCTTATAAGAGATATTATCCTTTGAATAAATCATAGTATCTCTTATATGCTTATAAGATGGGGGTAGAGAACAAAGCAGTAACACGACTTGATCCTCATCTTTAATTTAAGCATCTATATTACTCAAATCCAAAAGAATGGAATCAAAGGTGTCAAGATGAGAGAGAATAGAGGTACCTTCACCCATACAAATTGTATAAAGTTTCTACTTCAGGTAAAGTCTATTTTCCACCGTCCTCTTCATATATAAGGTTTTGAATTTTTCCCACATGCCTTTTGTTGTGGTTTCTACAGAAACTTCACGTAAAACCTCATTTGAGCGATTTAAAATGATACCTGGTTTTGCCCTTTTGTCTATGATGGCAAACTCCTCATCCGTCATTTTATTCGGCTTCTTCTCCTTTCCTTGCAACGCCAAGTCTAAGCCATCTTGAATTAGGATAGCTTCCATCTTTAATTGCCATATTTCGAAGTTTGCACTTCAGTCAAATTTCTCAACATAGGTCTTTGTTAGAGTCATTTTGGCTATTGAAACTAACCCGGTTAGATCTGGCTCTGATACCAATTAGTTAGGATCAGGAACCCGAGTAGTGCGAAATTTAGCTAAACTACGATATAATGACAATAACAAAGACAATGGAAGTTGACAACAACGGAAATTAAAGCAGATAAAGAAGACACCAATTTAATATGGTTCGGTCAGTGTGACCTACGTCCACAAGCGGAGAGGAGCAATTTTACTATAACAATAAGAGTACAAAAGAGAGTACAAAATTAGAGTAAACATTCTAATTAATCCCAAATACCCTAAGAGAATAACCTCACAAGATCACTCTAAAGAAAGTGTTCATGCAAGTGCTTCCCAACACTAACTCTCATACAAAACACTCTTAATAAAGGAGGAAAGGAAGAAACAAGAAATGAAGACTCAAGTCTTATTGGTGTATCTAAAGTGAACTAATAGCCTTCCCTTTTATAGGCAAAAAAGTCTTGGCCTCTTAGGTGTAAAAGAAGAGATACAGCCTGTGCAAATGATGTCCACCACACAATGCAATATTTTTGGGTCCCAAAGAATACTGTCAACAAAGTCTACACTTTGCAAAGATACTTATGCTTATGTGAGATGGACTCCATTAGCCGAAATATTGGCCATAATTACACATGGGTTGAGGCCGAGGTCGTAGAAGTGAATGCTCAACCGCAGAAATGGCTAAATTAGTCCCAGGTGCGAAAAGCTTTGGACAGAACATATAATTTCGGGGGTTGACCATTTTTACCCATTGTTGGATTTTAAGAGCTCGGGTGGGGCGATTTTCAGAAGCTTTTTCAAGCAAAACATTGGGATAAGTGTTCCTTATCCTATATTGATTATAATTCATGATTCCATACTCATTTATATCATGAATCCGTGAATATATGGAAGAAAAATCAGATTTTTATAAAATCTTCCAAAAAAGAAATCTAAGATTTGAAGGTCCATTTGACATTGGAATTTGATAATTTTTGTATGGTTGAACCTTGGCATTCTCGATTTCAGCCAAAAATTCAAAACCCCGGGCATGAACTCCCTCGAGGGCCTCCCTTCGAGATTGCCACTTTGTATGCTCCACCATATTTCTTACTTGGTCCTGAGCTGCCTCAGCATTGGCCTAGTGCTGGGCCACCCTCTCATCAGCCTTGGACTTTCCTCGAACATCCGATTTACGTATGTGGCACCGCATTTTTTTAATCCAAAAGATATTACGTTATAACAGTATGTGTTGTATTTAGTGATGAAAGAAGTTTTTTCCTGATCACCCGGTCCATCCGTATTTGGTTGTACCCGGAATAGGCGTCGAGAAAACTGAGGATCCTGTGGCCGGCAGTGGCATCGATCATATGGTCGATATTGGGCAAAGGAAAAGATTTTTTGGGACATGTCTTATTCAAATCTTTGTAAACTACACATAGTCTTAGTTTATTACTTTTTTAGGGACTACCACTACGTTCGCTAACAAATCCGGGTATTTAACCTCCCAAATAGACCCTATTTTAAGGAGTTTAGATACCTCGTCCTTGATGAAAGCATTCTTGATCTCGGGCTGGGGTCTCCTCTTCTGTTTGACCGGGTGGACCTTCGGGTCTAGGCTTAGCTTGTGAATGGTTATCTCTGATGGGATCCTTGTTATGTGAAGGTGGGACCAAACGAAACAATCTTCGTTAGTTACAAAAAATTGAATGAGTTTTTCCCTAACCCCGTGCCCAGGTATACCTTTCGATCGGGCAAGCGTTCTCTCAATATGACTTGTTCCAGCTACTCGACTGTCGATTTAGTGGTGCCGGAATCATCGGCGGCTATAAAAGATCTGGGAACCCAATAATCATCATCCTCGTCTTCCTTTTGTTTTTCCGAACCTGCCGAGGATGGTATCAATGTTTGCTATTTGGCCCCGTTTTTACCATCTGGTTTGGATCCTTCGATGTTGAAACTGTAGATGCCGGTATCACCTCCTCGACCGCGAACATTTTCTTTGCAGCCGGTTGTTCACCGTAGAATGTTTTGATTCCGCCGGGTGTTGGGAATTTCAGTGCTTGGTGTATTGTCGAGGACATCGCCCTCATGTTGTGTATTTATGGCCTTCTGAATAAAGCATTGTACCTCATGTCTCCTTCAATCACATAAAGTTTAGTTTCCTAGATGGTCCCGATGATGTTTACTAGTAACTTTATTTTGCCCTTAGTGGTCTCACACGCCATGTTGAATCCGTTTAGAACTCGAACTGCAGGCACGATTTGGTCTTGTCGATCGAGCTACTATACGACCCTCGATCGAATAATGTTGGCCAAGCTATCTGTATCAATTAACACACGTTTAACCAGAATTTTATTTACGAGTACAGATATTACCAATGCATCATTGTTGGGTTGTACGATCCCTTCTGCATCCTCGTCGCTGAAAGATAAAGTTCCTTCCGGTATGTAGTCTGAAGTTTGTTTCTCCTTAATGATGAATATTTTGGTGCGTTTCAACATCGGCCTCTGTGGGACATCAACCCCACTGATGATCATGTTAATGATGTATTGAGGTTCTTCTTGTTCTGCTTGTTTGTTAGAATCCCTATTCCTGAAATGATTCTTGGCTCGGTCGCTCAAGAATTCTCAAAGGTACCCATTGTTGAATAGTCGGGCTAATTCCTCTCTCAAGTGTCAACAATTTTCCGGTATGTGATCGTGAGTGCCATGATATTTGCATATCTGGTTAGGATCCCTTTAGGTTGGACCAAATTGTAGAGGCCGAGGCCATTTGGTATCTTTGATGCGCCCGATAGCTGATACAATGGCTGCATCATCGACATTAAAGTTGTAGCTTGAGAGTTTGACATTTTTTGTTTTAGCTTGGAATTAAAAACACTTCAAAGAGAAAGTGTAAAACAGTGTGTGTTATGGAAATTTGTATCAAATAACCACTATTATCCTTAGCCCCACGGTGGGCGCCAAACTGTTTACCCTTAAAATTGGATAACAATTGAATTTGTACGTGATTTTAAGGATACGTGATCTAACTTGATACAAAATAGAAAATTAGATTAAAATTGAAATAAGCAATGAAAAAGTAAATGCAAACCACATAAGTTGAATAATCTTACCTTTGAAGGTTAGTCACCCTCGAGTCAGAAATGTGTTAAATGAATTATTAGACCCCTTTTTATATAGTAGAGGAGTCCTACTCTAGGTACATTTCTATAAAAGGTAAAAAATCTCTTGATTTGCTAGTTGTCGGCTCTTTGCCGATATGCGCTAAGATTTCCGCCGTAATATCCACCCGGTCGCGGATATTTCGGTCTTCTGTTAGTTATTTCCAATCTCGCTCGAGGCTAAGGTCGACGTCGGACTCAACGTTCCTCGAAGGCAGGTCTCCCGACCTCGGGTTCTAGCTCGGTGAGACTCGAGGTCGATCTCCAATCCGTGGTCGCCACATTCCAAGCCTAATCTACCAAGTTGTAGTCGAGCTCGACTTCGGCCGTACACACTTCTGATTGTATTTTTTTTTTTTGACTGTATATAATATATGTACTACTATGTAGCTGTACATATGTTCCATATTTTCTATGTAACTTCTGTTCTAGTAGCCAAATCATGATATAAACTATCTTCAACATTTTAATTGCTATCAGATTAATTATCTACTCTTCTTTATGCCTCGAGATATATGGTCGTTCTATATGTTGTTCTACACACATGAAAAAATATAATTAACCTTATCTTTAAAAAAAACTTTAGAAATATCTATATGTCTTCGAGATAACCTTTATTCTCCAAATTATGATATTTTAAAAAATCGACTTTACTTTTTCACAACCGTGTAAAGTCACGATTTTAGAGGAAGGAGGGTATATAAACTACTTTTAAGCATCCCCTCCACAAGCTCATCCTAAAAAAAACATAGCCGAGCCATGTCAAAGAGAGATAAATAATTGAATCTGGTTCCCTCTTATCTTCAAAGACAGTCAAACAGCAAAAGTGTATCTTTAATATATCTATATCTATCTATCTATCTATATCTATATCTATATCTATATACTATATTAAAAGCACGAAAACCCTTGGCGAAATATCGTTGTCACGACCCAAACTCTACATAGCGGTGATGGCACCTAGCCCAACCCGTCAGGTAAGCCAATTAACAACTATCAAGTTTAATGAGATTAATTGAGAAAAGAAATAATAATACATCGCTTTTACATAAAAATTTTGCAAGGACTGATAGTACAAATCATGAGCTTCTAAGATTTAGAGTTTACAAAGTTGATATGAAATAAAGTACATCATTGTTTGAAATATACATAAACAGATTTTCAATAATCTAAGGCTACCATGAACAAGAGGCAGCTACAACCGGAACGTAGGTACATCTTCAAATCCAACTCCCGTTGAACACAGCAATATCAACATCCAACATCTGCACGCAAGGTGCAGAAGTGTAGTATGAGTACAACCGACTACATGTACTCAATAAGTAACAAACCTAATCTTAGGTTGAATGTATTGACGAGCTAGAGCAGAGGTCGGAGTCCAACACCAATTCCCAACAGCAATAATAATAATAATACTAATAATAATAATAATAATAATAATAATAATAATAATAATAATAATAATAATAATAATAATAATAATAATAATAATAATCATCATCATCTTTGCATCTCAATCCCAAGTAAATTTGAATCGGCAATATTACAGAAAACATACTCAGATATAAGATGCTCAACTCATTCACAGTTTCGGAAAAATAGGCATGCTTTTCAAGTGTATCAGTGAAAACTCCAATTCTTTTACTGAAATCATCAAAATATGAGTAGGTTTGTAAAACTGTGATTTTTTCCAAAACTTTTCAACAATAGACAAGTTGTTTCATTATCAAATGGCGCGAGGAAAATCCATCTCTACGCCTACATGTCAATGCATATGAGAAGTCATGAATGACGTGATACCTTACATCATGAGGAAAATGCATCTCTATGCATGTATGTCAAGTGTGCATGTCGAATGCGATGCAACTCAGTGATAAAACCATATGCATACTCCCATAGCATTAATTCACTCAGTCCTCCCAGTCACTCAGTCATCACAATCACTCAGTTCTCACAACTACTCAGTCCTTACAGTCACTCAATCCTCCCAATCACTTGGCACTCGCACTTAGTAGGTACCTGCGCTCACTGGAAGTATGTACAGACTCCGCAGGGGCTCCTTTAGACCAAGCACTATAAGAAGCCAATCATGGCATAAATCAATAAAACATATTGCAGAGTGTAGCCCGATCCTATCATAAATCATTATCTTCACCATCAGGCCCTCGGCCTCACTCAGTCATCAATCTCTCTAGTCTCTCGGGCTCATAATGTCATGAAAATCATCCCAAAATGATGATATGATGTATCAATAAATGTTAACAGAGACTGAGATATGTTATGCAAATGAATGCGCATGACTGAGTATGTAATTGTAATGTAAACAAATAACTCAACAGTAGAACTGACCTTAGTGGGTCCCAACACGATAATCATATAGCCTAGACATGGTTTCTAACATGAATCACAGCTCAAAAGCTCTGGTACGTAGAGATTTCATGGTTACAGATAAGATCATGTAACTACACAGTACCATAGAAATAACGAAGTCACAATTCACTCGGTGCACGCCCACACGCCCGTCATCTAGCATGTGCGTCACCTCAATACCAAAACACATAACACGTAAAATCAGGGTTCATTCCCTCAACTCCAAGTTTAGAAGTGTTACTTACCCCGAACAAGCCAAATCCAATACCGAGCAAGCCAAGCGATACTCCAAAAATACCATCTTGTGCATACCGACCTACGAACGACTTGAAACTAGCCAAAAGCAACTCAAATACATCAATTAATGCCAAAGAAAACAAACCGAATTGATAAAGATAGAATCTTTAATCAAAATCCCAAAATTGACCAAACAATCAAACTCGGGCCCACACCTCGGAGCCCGACAAAACATACAAAATCCGATAACCCATTCAATTTTGAATCCAACCATACTAGTTTCACTCAAATCCGACTCCGTATCGACGTTCAAAACTCAAAAACTCACTCTATGAAACTTTACACTAAAAAAACCCAATTTCCTATTTAAAATTCATCAACCAATTGCCAAAAAATGAAGATAGATTCATGAAATAAAATCAAAACCAAGTGTATAACACTTATATCACGACCCCAATTTTTCTCCGTAGGATGTCGTGATGGCACCTAGTCTCTAATACTAGGTAAGCCTAACAATTTACGGAATAACAGAATATAAAACTGAAACCCAAACCTCAACATCTGAAATAAATACAAACTGTGGTTCAAAATAATTACAACCCCCAAAACCGGTAGAAATAAGTCACAAGATTCTTAGAGAAATACTATGTGTCTCTATACATCAGAGTCTAAAGAGAATAAGAAAAATAACATAATAAGGATAGAGGGGGACTCCGAGGTCTGCGGACGCTGGCAGATGTACCTTAAAGTCTCCACGCACAGGCTATTTCACCGGTATTTGTCCTGGTAGGAAGAACCTGGATCTGCACAAAATGATGTGCAAAAGAGTAGCATGAGTACACCACGACGGTACCCAATAAGTACCAAGCCTAACTTCGGTTGAGTAGTGACGATGTCACGTCAGGGCCTTACTGGAAATAATAATAAATAAGGCGGAAGATATAGTAATATATAAAGAAATGATTGAGAAGTGAACAATGAGAATTTACAGAAAAATAACAACCCAACAAATAGAGGTAAACAACAGGGGCACTCCCGAGGTACCGACTCGTAGTCCCAAAAGTAAATACACAACTGAGGAGGTCCCGAGATACCGCCTCTTAGTCCCAAAAGTAAATATATAACAAGGGGTACTCCCGAGGAACCACCTCGTAGTGCCAAAAGTAAATATGCGATAGGGGTACTCCCGAAGAACCGCTTCGTAGTCCCAAAAGTAAATATGTGACATGGGGTACTCTCGAGGAACTGCCTCGTAGTCTAAAATATTAGTATGTATTATGTAATTTGTATTTGGGCACATCTTGATTAGTTCTTTTTTCTTCTCAATGGTGGTATTAACGCCTTGTTGTGCTCATTCTATAGGGGAGAAGAAGACTAAGAAAGATATTGCCATATTGTTTATTGCTATAATAAAATTATAAGGCATTGATTTGAATATCCTTTTACAATATTTTTGTCTTTAAATTTGAATTCAAAAATTATGTCACAATTCTATAATAAATTTACAAGGCATTGCCTTATATATTTCTTTAACATCTTTTTGTCTCTAATTTTAATTTAATTTTTTTTAAAAACTATTGCTTAGCCGTTGGGACCACGGGCTCGACCAGTTTAACCTGGGACCATGAGTTCGTGGGCTCGGGCCGGTTCCTACAATAAGCACGTTTAGCCCATTTATTTAAGGATCGGAACCGGCCCGGAACCGTGGCCCACGACACCGATCCGGGATCGCGGCCCATGAGACCATCCCGTTAGACCCGTTTAGGGCCCGGCTCGGCCCACTTGCCACCCCTAATTCCTACATAGGTCGTCGAAATTCACAATAAAGTATATAAGAACTTTTACAAGGAAATATTCTTTATTTATTGAACTAGCTAAATTGGATCAACATTTATTAATTTTAGGAAGTTATATTTTCTTATAATTTTTGTTCAATAGCTCAAACACATTATTTAATAATAATTACTTAATTTTTTAAGATCGTATATTCACTTATATAGGGTACACATGCAAAGCGTATACCCTAAGACTAATACTATATTAATTATAAAAGCACGAATGTTGGAACGCTAAATGTTGAACGACAAAAATAACCTTAAAATATTGACCGACTTTTCTATCCTTCTCAATTGAATTATTTCTTTAAAAAAATTAGAATATGCGATAAAACAGTAATATCAAGTGCCTAAATCATAGGAGTTTGAAACCAACTAATATAAGAAAATTTTAAAAACATAAAATAACAAGAATTTCAGTTTTAGTGCCTAAAATATAGGAGTTTATTACCAACTAATAATAGAACTTCTTAAATTTCTTTGAAAAAAAAAGAATTTCTTAAGCCATAATATAACACAATATTCCTATGCCATCCTATAATATCTAAAAGAAACAAAAAATTAGAGTGGAGAATACATTATTAGCAGCCTATTTGTTTTTCGGCTTCAAAATCAAGAGGTAGTCTTTAATTATAATTCTATTTTCTATTGTTTAATACTGTCACGATCCAAAATTCCACCATAAGAATCGTGATGGCACCTAGTCTCTAAGACTAGGTAAGCCGGTTTTCATTACATTTTTGAAGCCATTATTTTTTTTAATTTAATAAGTAACCAAAACTAACAGCGGAATAAATATGAATATAAAACCTCCCAAGACTGGTAGTACTGAGTCACGAACTCTAACTGAATACATGGAATGATCACAAGGACCGAATATACAATACTGTTT
The DNA here is from genome assembly GCF_000715075.1 of Nicotiana tabacum. Lineage (NCBI taxonomy): Eukaryota > Viridiplantae > Streptophyta > Magnoliopsida > Solanales > Solanaceae > Nicotiana > Nicotiana tabacum. The sequence continues at coordinate 17,673,747 of NC_134091.1, forward strand.
GATTACAAATTAACAGTACAATGAAATGAAAAGACTCCAAGGGACTGCGACGGCCAAGTAGCTCTACCTTGAATCCTTATGATCGCGCTTTAACTCTGCTCAAGTATGATATCTCCAATACCTGGCTCTGCGCAAAAATGTGCAGAAATATAGTATGAGTACACCACGGTCGGTATCCAGTAAGTATCAAGACTAACCTCAATGGAGTAGAGACGAGGTACAGTCAAGACACTCACTAGTCTAATAACCTATGCAATATAATATACAAAATAATATGAAACATATAATAATAAGGGCAACATAAAACAACCAATGATATGCACAGTAAGACAATAAAATCACAATTTAATATCGTTCAACAATTAATAAATATAATTATACCCAGTTAAATTAAGTTCTTCAATTAAATATCTTTCACATATAATTCTTACGAATAAAACTCTTTTTCAAATATATTTTCGTCGAATAAATATCTTTCAAATATAATTCTTTCATATAATTCTTCTTGAATAAAATTCCTTTCAAATAAATATTTTGAATATAATTCTTTCGATTAAAGAGTCACCATGTGATACCTCATTTCAAAATCATAAAAAATACGGGTCTCAGCCCATTTTCATATTTCCACGGCACCTCGTGCCCATAATTAAATCATCATATTTTTTCGGCAACTCGTGCCCTCATTTCATATCACAACTGCACGGATAATTCACGTGCCAAATATTCTCATTATTTACTCACGGCACCTCGTGCCCACAATTCATTTTATAATCCGTCTGGCAATAACCACAGGCTCTCAATTTCAACATAAATCAAATTGTTATCAATTTACCAACAACAAGACAAATTGCACAAGGTATAAAAATAAACACAAAAAAATCACAACATCAAATAAAAATCATCAACGCCACAACCCCACATCATCACATATCGTCCATGATAATAGACACCCTTATCGCTCCTATTGTCACCCTTATCACTCCTATAGCCACCCTTATCGTTCCGCCCAGACCTTATCATATAGCCCAGACAATATCAATAGCCACCCTTATCGCTCCTATAGCCACCCTTATCGCTCCGCCCAGACAATATTCCAACAAACACAACCACAGTGAAATACCACCCTTATACCCACATAATATCAACGGTGAAATGCCACCCTTATATCTTCAAAATAATAATTAACACAACAATTTATACGGAAAATTATCACGGTAATATAACAAAATAAATTCATATCACAATTTGCCCAATGGCTACAACCAAAATTCCAAAGATACAACCAAGTCAATTAATTTCACAACAAATAGCCGAAGGCTCCACACAATGTGTACAACACCCACAAACAATCAACAGAGATGTAAATTACTCAACATAAAGCAAAGTCTTCATTAACTCAAAATTTTCAATAATTATATAAATACCTCTCCTTAAGATCATTTAATTAATTATTTGCAAAGGGAAAAATCCAAAATAAAATTAAATTCCAATAATTATCAAACCAGCAAATTCACGGAATTTTATAAATAATCAAATAACAATCACATCAAATTGTCATATAACAACAGAGTCAACAACAAGGATTTAGGCACGACAAATAGATGATTAAATATATGCTGACAATTATCCAATTTACTACACAATATGCTCAAGACTTTAACTCAATAAAATTTACACATATAAACTAAGTACGTACTCGTCACCTCGCGTACATTGTTTTCAATTACACAAATTGCACATAAGACTCAATGCCTAAGGGAAAATTCCTCCACTCGAGGTTAAGCAAGACACTTACCTCTTTGAAGTTATGCCTATATTCCAAAATCGCCTTCTTGCTTGAATTGACCTCAGAAAATAATTTCGGATAATAATACGTCGACTTAAAAATTTATTCCAAAAAGTCAATAAAAGTCCACGCGGAACTCGCCTCTCGGAATCCGACATAATTTTTATGAAATCCGAACATTTATTCCGATACGAGTTCAACCATACCAATTTTATTGAATTCCAATAACAACTCGACTTCCAAATCTTAAATTTTCGTTTTTGGAAGATTTTACAAAAATCTTGATTTTCTCCATTAAAATCCAAACTAAACGATGAATATAATCATAGATTCATGAAATATAATCACTTTAGGATATAGAACACTTACCCAAGTCAAAGGCTTGAAGAACTCCACCAAAATCGCCCAAAAACAGAGCTCCAAAATCTCAATCGAAAAATGGCGAAATGACCATTTTTGGTCCTTAATATTCTGCCCAGTTTCGCACCTGCGGACCTTTTAGTCGCACCTGCAAGCTCGCTTTTGCGAGTAAAAACTCGCTTCTGCGGAAGTATACTGCCCAGTCCACCATCGCATTTGCGTAAGCTTTTCCGCTTCTGCGGGAATCGCTTCTGCGATGCCTCACGCGCACCTGCGATGCCCCTCCGCTTCTGCGCCTTCTCTGCCCGCTTCTGCAATCACGCAGGTGCGGTATATTTTTGCACCTTTGACCACTGCCTATGCCTTTTTCTTTCGCTTCTGCGACTTAAATCTTGCATCTGCGATTGCGCATCTGCGATCAATTTCATCACAGATGCGATGACACTAGTGGCAGATTTCCAACAGTTCCTTCAATTCAAATTTTGATCCGTTTAACCATCCGAAACATACCCGAGGCCCCCGAGACCTCAATCAATTATACCAACATGTCCCAACATATAATACGAACTTAGTCGAGGCTTTAAACCATATCAAACAATGCCAGAATTACGAATTGTGTATTGAATCGAAATATAAGTTTTCAAATCTTTCTAACTTCTATATTTTGCGCCGAAATGTATCAAATCAATCTGGAATGACTTCAAATTTTGCACACAAGTCATAATTGACGTAAGGGAGCTATTCCCATTTCCGAAATCGAAATTCGACCTCGTTATCAAAAATTCACCCTTCGGTGAGACTTTTCCAAAATCTTATATGTTTGAATTTTCGTCAAAATATGTCGAATTGTCCTACGGACTTTCAAATTCGAACATACGCCTAAGTCCGAAATCATCATACGAAGCTATTGCCATCATCGAAATTCCATTCCGGGGTCGTTTGCTCAAAAGTCAACTCTCCGGTCAATTCTTTCCATTTAAGCTTCTAAATAAGAATTGTTCTTTTAATTAAATTCCGAAAATCAAACCCGACCACACCCACAGGTCATAATACATATTACGAAACTTCTCGAGACCTTAATCCACTGAACGGAGCGTAAATTATTAAATCGACAAGTCGGGTCGTTACAAATACCAAAATAATCTATAAATTTATGTAGGATTAAACAAGAATATGAATAAATTTTTATGTTTAAGCCATTAGTTCCTTTCCCCCCAAAGACGTATGGCTTCAAAATCAAGAGGTAGTCTTAAATTATAACTTTATTTTCTATTGTTTATACCAAAATAGTCTATAAATTTATATAGGATTAAACAAAAATATGAGTAAATTATTATGATTAGGCCATTTGTTCCTTTTCCCCCAAAGACGTATCTTTCTAGTTCAAATATTGAATGACTTTTATATGTTCTTCTTTTTTTGTTTTAATCGATTATGAAATTTACACATATTTAGTAACAAATAGTTTTAGAATATATATGCAATTGAAAATTTATTAATTTTGATACACATTTTTTAATGTTTTACACAAGATATTTCGAGCATCGCACGAACATAGAGACTAGTACTATATTAAAAGCATGAAGCCCATCAACGAAATGTCGTTCGCCTTTTTTACCCTTTAAAAATAGAGTTCACACTAGATAAAATAGTTATTTAATTCTTCTCATAATATTTAGGACCTAGAAATTCATTGAAATTTGGTTATTATATCTTTCTTTATTTAAACTAGGTACCTAGAGTTTAGGACTTTAAAATCAATTAAAACTTTACCTTAAATAAATATTTTAAAAAGTCAATTTGGAACATTAGTACAGAATTTATAGATGCTCGTCTGAAGTAGGTTATACATGGCAATTGAAAAGTGATATCCTAATGGTACTCAAATTGTATTCATGGTCAATAAAATAATTTTTAACATCAATAAGTAATTTTTTGAAGAATACTTTACTTCATTTGGTATTTGCAATAAATTACATTAATTTATTCTAATTATGTGGTAAAGAGAACATCAATGAGTAATTATTTGTAGAAGAATTTACTTCATTTAGTATTTGCAATAAATTGCTTTAATTTATTCTAATTATGTGGTAAAGAGTGTGGGACTAAAGTTGAAAACTACTAAATATATAGGGAAATAATGTTTCACTTTTTTTAAAAATAATTTTGTCTTCTTCAATCAGTCTAGACTATTATAAAATCTCAAAACACCAACGCGAAATTGATCGATTTTTTATCATTTAAAAATAAATTTTACATTAGACAAATTTATTATTTAATTAATATTTTTAATAGTTAGGACATTGAAATTAACTAATGTTTTGCCTATTAAATTTTTTACTTATTTGAACTATATAGGAGCTCCTAATATTTAGGAATGTCATCCTAGTAAAATTACTTATATAAGTCGAGTAAGTCCATTTTCATAAGATTCATAATTTTAGGAAATTGTTATTTCACCCAGAATAATATTATTCCAGGTGACATTAGAAGTGTTCCACTTTAAGATGCCAAGAGACGAAAACTTAAAGAAAATTGTGCAAAAATCATACTCAAGACCTCACAATTATTTTCAAAATACTGAAATTTTAAAGATTTAAGGTTGATAATGTTAGAAATGTTAGCTATTTCAAGCTAACCGTTTTTTAGGAAAATATTAATAAAATATTTTTCAAACTGTTGTCATAGAGTTTCGAAGTTTCTCATAGTGTCGATATGTGGCTTGATATTACCCATCGCTGTTGACCTAAAGGAAGTAACAACGTTTATTAGCATGGATAATCCCTTTATCATGATAATGATCGAATTTACATAGAAAAGATGGCATGAGATCATTAAATCTATCCCTAACAAAAGTCCAAAGATTTACATTCATCTTTTTTTTTCTTGAGTAGTTTTTTTTTTGTAATTGTTATTTAATAATTCTGACACTTTTGTGAATAGTATCTATAATTTTTATAAAATTTACATTCATTGTTATGAGATACACGCGCAATGCGCGTACTCCCTCTCTCAATCTCTTTCAATCTCTCTCTCTCTCTCTCTCTCTCTCTCTCTCTCATATATATATATATATATATATATATATATATATATAGATAATTATTTGATTTGCGAAGCAATATCGAATGACACATATTGGTTGAAGGTTTATCTTAATGGCGGAGTCATATTCAACCAAGGGGTGTGAACCGACACTCCTTCGCCAAAAAATTACATTGTATTACTAGATAAATTTTTCTGTTTTATGTATATTTATTATATGTTGATCCCCTAAACTTTTCAATAAATCTATGTATATTTAGTATCATAATGATGACGCCATCAGGCTTGTGTATTTTGGCCGGTAAAAGGACATACGTGTCACTTTTTCTATAGAAATTATTGTACTTTTTTTGGTCCAACAGGGGGTCATTCATGAACATAACACTCCGTGTTATACATTGCAAAGAATCGGAACCAAGAATTTTTATTTAGCTAGTCGGAATAATTAGTCAAAATCTATGAGTCCGATATTAAGGGAATAGACTCCAATTTTCCCTTTATTTTTGACCAATAATAATACTAAGAACGAATTAAGTGAAGGCGGGGGTCTATTTGAATTTTTGAAAACTTTTAGGGCTGACTCAAAGCTCAGCAAATGAAAAGTTTTCCTCCTCGTTGAATCCATCAAAGCTTGAGCTTTAACTCCCAACTTTTCCATTCCATATCAAAACGAAAACTCAGCAATCTTAGGGCTTGTTAAATTGTACTACTATAATTTTGTAAAATAATCATTTATACTGTCAGTCGTAAAATAAATCATTTCTTATGAGATGTTCACAAGTTTCCGTGCCCAAATTAATCATCATATGCTTTTGATCCAACCGCAACCTAAACCAACGGGTTGGTAGGTGCAGAATATTTTTTTTCGCTAATTAAAGTGAAGGTGTACATATATATTTGATTGTGTTGATATTTTATAATATAAGTTTATTACGAACGCATTTTATCTGATCTAAAGATGATCCTCTGCCGAGATTTAGGTAATCTTTCAATTTAGTAGGATTAAGATAAAGACTTTAATGATTTTAGGCCTAAATTAAAACGGAAAGAGTATTTTGAAGATACTGAAAGATCTTCAAAAAATTTGAAAGCATACATAAAGAACAACGAAAGCAAAAGAGAATTGTTAGAGTTAAGACAATTTGGTTCTTTTTAAAATGATATACTTTCGTAAAATACTCCTCTAATCAGAAGCAATTGCAGCCTTTTCTTCAATCAGTTTAACTGAACATAGTATTTTTTATAATAAATATATATATGTCACGACCCAAAATCCTAACATGTCGCGATGACACCTAACATGGTACTAGGTAAGCCGATTTCTCACAAATATTTCCAACACTTTTAAGAAGAATGAATTTAAAGTAGTTTTAATAGTAAAAGTTCTCATAACCGGGATAGAAAATCCAAAACATAATGCGAAATTCCCAACTATCCGGGTGTCACAGAGTACATGAGCATCTATACCTCACAAGTCTGGAAAACACAGTCTATAATAGTTTGAGACCAAATATAGTAATCAAGAAGATAAGGAAGGAGAGTCAAGGTCAGCGAAACACAGGCAGCTATCTCAGAATCTCCAGATATCAACTGTGCGAAGAAATCAACACCCACTGTGTCCGGGAACACCTGGATCTGCACACGAAGTGCAGGATGTAGTACGATTACAACCAACTCAACAAGTAACAATAATAAATAAAGAACTGAAAGTAGTGACGAGCTTCACAGGTGAGTCCAATTACAGTAATTTCCAACATAATAGGGTAGGCATGCTTTGAAGTTCAACATTTAAGGCCAAAACATTAATTTTATGTCAAGTTCAACTGAAACATAAGATAATATCTCTCAGAAATTTCCCAAACGGTGATATATGACAGCTGAAGTGCAACAATAATGAAATCAAATGCATTCTCTCAGATCCACAGCCACTCAGCCCAAATGCTATAATCTGCACGGACAACTCACATGCTATAGTATAATATATGAATCCGCATGGACAACTCACGTGCTGCACACACAACTCACGTACTATAGTATCAATATCTGAATCCGCAATAACAACTCACGTGCTATAGTATAATATCTAGATCCGCACGAACAACTCACGTGCTTCAAAGACAATCCACGTGCTATAGTATAATATCTCACAATTAGGACCTCGGCCTCACACAATCATAAATCTCTCCTATAATGACCTGGGCGGACGTTTTGAGAGTTAGATCCCCGAACCCCTATTAACTGCTTTTCCCATATCTATTTCTGCTATTGTGACTTGCCGGGATGATTGGTTTTGAGTTTCGAAGTGTTTTGGGACACTTAGTCCCTAAATGAGAGCTTAAGTCATAGAATTTAGACCGTAGTCGGAACTGTGTGAAGACGGATCCGGAATGGAATTTCGTCGACTCCTTAGCTCCGTTGTGTGATTTTGAGCTTAGGAGCATGTCCGGAATATGTTTTGGAGGTCTGTAGTAGATTTAGGGTTGAATAGGCAAAAGTTAGATTTTTCGGCAATTTCGGCCGATAGTGAAAATTTTGATATCGAGCTCGGAATGGATTTCCAAAAGTGGTTATAGGTTCGTAGTGTCATTTGTGACCTGTGTGTAAAATTTAAGGTAATTTGGACTAGATTTGACGTGGTTCGGCGTCATTTGTAGAATTTGGAAAATTCTAAGTTCATAGGCTTGAATTCGTGCTTAATTCATGATTTTTGGTATTGTTCGATGTGTTTTGAAGGCTCGACTAAGTTCGTATGGTGTTATAGGATTGGTTGGTAGGTTTGGTTGAGGTCTCGGGGGGCCTCTGGTGTGTTTCGGATGCTTAACGGAATGAAATTGAACTTATGAAAATCTAGTGTTTTTGCTGGTTCTGCTGTAATCGCACCTGCGCAAGTCTGCCCGCAGGTGCGAGCAAATTGGTGCAGAAGCGAGAAAATGGAGGAGTGCCAGGGGTCACAGGTGCGAGGTGTTTTTTGCATCTGCGATGCCCGCAGATGTGTTAGGGGTTTTTGCAGGTGCGCAAGGTCCGCAGAAGCAGAAAGGAATTCCGCAGGCGCGCACGCGCAGAGGGGGCAAGTGAATTGCGCAGATGCGTGCAATTTTCGCACAAGCGCACCCGCAGGTGTGAACCCAGGTTCCGCATACCTGGGCAGTGGTTAAAACCGAAGGGCTTCGTGATTTTTGTCATTTTTGACTTTGCATACTCAGTTTAGGGCAATTTTTGAGAGCATTTTCGAGGCATTTCTTGAGGTAAGTCCCTTGTACTTATTTTTGATCAATAATCTTGCCTTGCCATGTATTTTTCCACCTAGTTAGTGTGTATTTAAGGTGAAAATTGGAAGTTGAAGACTAGGGATTTGGAAGTTTGATTTGTGGATGTGGAGGACCATTTGGTATTGGAATTTAGTAATTTTGATATGGTTAGACTCGTGGTAGAATGGGCGTTCCTATTTTGTAACTTTCACCCGATTCCGAAACGTGCAATTTTTGAGTTAATTTCGGGATTTTTGTTGAAGTGTTGATTTCATTAATTAGATGAGTCTATTATTGTTGTATTTATGATATGTAATTGCTTTTGGCTAGATTTGGGCCATTCGGAGTCGGATATTCATTGGAAAGGCATTGTGACCGATTGATTGAGCTTGGTTCGAGGTAAGTGGCTTGCCTAACTTTGTGTGAAAGAAATCCCCTTAAGATTTGGAGCCATTGTGTTATGTGAGTGCCGTGTACGTGAGGTGACTAGTACGTACACAGGCTAGTTATGATAAAACCCGATTTTCTTACCGAGTAGCAACATGTTTTCCTGTTATTTTGAGTTATACCATTTTAATGAGTACTAATCTATTCTCATTCTTAATTGAGTTATTCCAATATGTGTAGCTATCATGTTTAGTCTAATACAACATGTCTACGTGTCTTAATTGTTTATGTGAATTATCTACATCATGCTTAGTGAATTTCCTGCTTCTTCCCTGACTGGTACCTAGTCTAAATTGTAAGAACTTCCTGATGTAGTTGTATTTCTATCATTCGCGCTGCATATTTACTTTGGGACTAAGGAACGGTATTCTGGGAGATTCCCCTGTACTGCATATTTACTTTGGGACTACGGAACGGTATTCCGGGACATCCCCCCCTATCTTGCATATTTACTTTGGGACTACGGAACAGTATTCCGGGAGATCCCCCTACACATTTACTTTGGGACTACGGAATGTTATTCCGGGAGATCCCACTTCACATTTACTTTAGGATTACGGAACGGTATTCCGGGAGATCCCCCTGCACATTTACGTTTGGGACTACGAGACAGTATCTCGGGAGATCCCCTATTGTGTTTCTGTGTACTAAGCTGTTACATTCTATGATTTCATTGTTGTTAAATTTCAGCCTTTATTTTATTGCGGTATTACACTTTATATTGTTTTATTATATAATTACCAGTAGGGCCTTGACCTGATCTCGTCACTACTCGACCGAGGTTAGGCTTGGCACTTACTAGGTTCCGATTGTGGTGTACTCATGCTACTCTCTGCACATGTTTTTCGTATGCAGATCTAGGTGCACCTTATTAGCCGCTCAATCAGTGAGCCGGGACAGCTTTGGAGACTTCAAGGTATATTTGCCGTGTCTGCAGACCTCGAAGTCCCCTTCTACTCTTTCTCATGTCCATTATCTTCTGTATTTTTTCTTGTTAGATTCTGATATATAAAAACACTAGATTTTTCCTTCTGTAGTTTGTGATTCACGATGTTCCGGGTTTTAGGATTTGTTGTGTATTTTTTAATAATTGGTTAAATTTATATTTTTATTTCAATATTCCGCAAAATATTAGGCTTACCTAGTTGTAGAGACTAGGTGCCGTCACGACGTCACACGGAGGGGGAAATTGGGTCCTGACAAGTTAGAATCAGAGCTCTAGATTCGTAGGTGTCGTGAGTCACAAAACGGTTTATTAGAGTCTCGCGAATCGGTATGGAGACGTTTGTACTTATCTTCGATGGCTATGAAACTGTTAGGAAAATTTCACTACTTTGATTCCTTGTCGTGCGTAAATTTTTGACTTCAGAGATTCTAAATTTCTGTATTCTATTCTCTCACAGATGGTGAGGACACGTACAAGCGGATCTGATGAGCATGCACCCGCGCCCCCTGCTAGAGCCGTGAGAGGTCGGGGCCGGGGTAGAGGCCGGGGACGTTCACGTGGTGCAGCCAGAGCACCCGTACAAGCTGTTACAGAGGAGCCCCCAGTAGCTCAAGCTGGAGGGCAGACACCTGAGATACCTGTTGCTGCACCAGCCCTCCAGGAGACTCTAGCCCAGTTTCTGAGCATGTTCAGCACCTTAGCTCAGAATGGATTGATTCCACTTGCTCCTGCCATATCTCAGGCTGGGGGAGGAGCACAGACTCCTGTCGCCGGTACTCCAGAGCAGCGGGTTAGGTCGACCAGGTTTCAGAGATTGTACCAACGCAACCGGTAGCTCCAGCTCAGCTCGAGGTTAGGGCAGCAACTTCTGAGGAGGAGAAGCTCGGACTTGAGAGGTACAAGAAGTACCACCCACCTATTTTTAGCGGATTGGCTACAGATGATGCTCAGGGTTTTCTGGAGGATTGTCATCGTATTCTCCGTACTATAGGCGTAGCGGAGACGAGCGGGGTTTCTTTTACCACATTCCAGCTTAGAGGAGCAGCCTATCAGTGGTGGCATGCTTATAAGTTGAGTAGTCCGGCTGAGGCAGCTTCACTTATGTGGACTCAGTTCTCGGACATGTTTTTGAGAGAGTATGTCCCTCAGAGCCTCAGGGACTCATGGCGCGCGGAGTTTGAGTAGCTGCGCCAGGGTGCTATGACTGTGTTAGAGTATGCAGTTCGCTTAAGTGATTTGGCCCGACATGCACATGCCTTAGTTGCCACAGTTCGAGAGAGGGTTCGGCGATTTATTGAGGGTCTCCATCCTAGAATCCGGAGTAGTATGGCTTGGGAATTGGAGATGGATAGTTCTTATCTGTAGGATTGTGGGTATTGCCAGGAGATTCGAGGGCATGTTCACCTAGGATAGAGAGGAGAGGGAGGCCAAGAAGTCTCGAGAGGCTGGTTATTATTCTGGAGCTCGTGCCCCAGCAGCTCGCCATGGTAGGGGTTATATGAGCCGCCCCGTTCATTCAGCTCTTCCAGCCTCCAGCGGTGTTCCAGCTCCTTCTAGACCCCAGGAGCCTTATTATGCACCGCTAGTATCTAGTGTTCCTCCTGCACAGGGTGTTCCTAGAGGCTAGTCCAGCAGACCTGGCCCAAGTTAGTCACAGCAGCCACGCCCTCCCAGAGCTTATTTTGAGTGTGGCTACACTCGCCACATGGTGAGGGATTTCCCCAGGATTAGGACAGGCTATGATTACAGCACCAGCTGCCACCCCACCTGCTCAACCAACTCGAGGTGGAGGTCGGGGAGGTAGAGGTCGCCCTAGAGGGGGAGGTCAAGCCAGATATTATGCACTTCCTGCTCGTACAGAGGCAGTTGCTTCTGATTCTGTCATTACAGATATTGTTTCGATCTGTCATAGAGATACGTCGGTATTATTTGACTCAGGCTCTACATATTCTTATGTGTCCTCTTATTTTCCTCTATTTTTAGGTGTATCTCGGGATTCTTTGAGTTCCCCTATTTATGTATCTACTCCTGTAGGAGATTCTCTTGTTGTGGACCGCGTGTATCAGTCGTGTTTGATTGCTCTTAGTGGTTTTAAGACCAGAGCCGATTTATTATTGCTTAGCATGGTGGACTTTGATATTATTTTGGGCATGGACTGGTTGTCGGCCCATTATGCTATTCTTGATTGTCACGCTAAAACCATGATGCTGGCTATGCCAGGTTTACCGCGATTAGAGTGGAGAGGTACCTTAGAGTATACTCCCAGCAGAGTTATTTCTTTTCTTAAAGCTCAATGAATGGTTGTGAAGGGGTGTGACACGTATCTAGCTTATGTGAGAGATGTCAGTATTGATACCCCTACAGTTGAGTTAGCTTCAGTAGTGAGGGACTTTCCAGATGTGTTTCCAGCTGATCTTTCGAGCATGCCGCCCGACAGAGATATTAATTTTGGCATTGATTTATTGTCGGGCACTCAGCCCATCTCTATTCCTCCATATTGTATGTCTCCTCCTGAATTGAAGGAGTTGAAGGAGTTGAAAGAGCAGTTACAGGAATTACTTGATAACGGCTTCATTCGGCCCAGTGTGTCATCTTGGGGTGCTCCTGCCTTATTCGTGAAGAAGAAGGATAGTTCTATGCGGATGTGTATTGATTACCGCCAGTTGCACAAAGTCACAGTGAAGAGCAGGTATCCATTGCCTTGTATTGATGACTTATTTGATCAGTTACAAGGTGCCATAGTGTTTTCCAAGATTTACTTACGTTCAGATTATCATTAGTTGAAGATTCGGGAGCCGGATATCCCGAAGACTGCTTTCAGGACCAGATATGGTCACTATGAGTTTCTTGTGATATATTTTGGGCTGACCAATGCCCCAACAGCTTTTATACAGTTGATGCGTAGTTTTTTTCAGCCCTATCTTGACTCATTCATCATTGTGTTTATTGATGACATTCTGATATACTCCCGGAGTCGGGAGGATTATGAGCAACACTTGAGGACTGCACTTCAGACCTTGAGAGAAAAGAAGTTATATGCAAAATTTTCAAAGTGTGAGTTTTGGCTAAACTCAATGGCATTCTTGGGTCATATAGTATCGAGTGAGAGGATCCAAAGAAGATTGAAGCAGTGCAGAGTTGGCCCAGACCGTCCTCAGCTACAGAGATCCGAAGTTTTCTTGATTTGGCGGGGTATTACCGTCGCTTTGTAGAGGGATTCTCATTTATTGCAGCATCTATGACCAGGTTGACCCAGAAGGGTGCTCCGTTCAGGTGGACAGAGGAATGTGTGGAGAGCTTTCAGAAGCTCAAGATAGCTTTGACTACAGCCCCAATATTGGTATTACCTACAGGTTCGGGGTCTTATACTATATATTGTGATGCATCACGGATTGGTCTCGATGCGGTGTTGATGCGGGATGGTAAGGCGATTGCCTATGCGTCCAGACAGCTGAAGGTGCACGAAAAGAACTATCATGTACACGACATTGAGTTAGCAGCTATTGTTCATGCCTTGAAGATATGTCGGCATTATTTGTACGGTGTTCCTTATGAGATTTACACCGATCATCGGAGTTTGCTGCATCTGTTTAAGCAGAAAGACCTTAACTTACGTCAGCGCAGGTGGTTGGAGCTACTTAAGGATTATGATATCAATATTTTTTACCACCCTGGGAAGGCCAATGTGGTGGCCGATGCTTTGAGTCGCCGGGCAGAGAGTTTGGGGAGTTTAGCTTATCTACCAGCAACAGAGAGGCCATTGGCATTGGATGTTCAGGCCTTAGCCAGCCAGTTTGTGAGATTGGATATTTATGAGCCGAATTGAGTATTGGCTTGTGTGGTCTCTCGGTCTTCTCTTTATGATCGTATCAGGGAGCCTCAGTATGATGACCCCCATCTGCTTGTCCTTAAGGACACGGTACAGCACGGTGATGCAAAGGAGGTCACTATTCGAGATGATGGTGCATTGAGGATGCAGGGTGGGCTATGTGTGCCCAATGTGGATGGTCTGCGTGAGTTGATTCTCCAAGAGGCTCACAGTTCGCGGGACTCTATTCATCTGGGTGTCGCAAAGATGTATCAGGACTTGAAACAGCATTACTGGTGGAGGAGAATAAAGAAGAACATAGTAGAGTATGTGGCTCGATGTCTGAATTGCCAGCAGGTAAAATATGAGCATCAGCGACCAGGTGGATTACTTCAGAAGTTAGAGATTCCGGAGTGGAAATGGGAGCGGATCACTATGGATTTCGTTGTTGGACTCCCACGGACTCAGCGAAGGTTTGATGCAGTTTAGGTTATTGTGGATAGGTTGACCAAGTCGACTCATTTCATTCCTGTAATGACTACTATTCTTCCGAGCAGCTAGCTCAAATCTACATCCGTGAGATCGTCAGGCATCATGGCGTACCAGTATCTATTATCTATGACCGGGGTACACAGTTTACATCACGGTTCTGGAGAGCTGTACAACATGAGTTGGGTACTAGGGTTGATTTGAGCACATCATTTCATCCTCAGACGGACGGGAAGTCCGAGCGCACTATTCAGATATTAGAGGATATGCTCTGTGCGTGTGTAATAGATTTTAGGGGTTCTTGGGACCAGTTCTTGCCACTTGCGGAGTTTTCTTACAATAACAGTTATCAGTCCAGCATTCAGATGGCACAGTATGAGGCTCTATACGGTAGGCGGTGTCGGTCCCCAGTGGGTTGGTTCGAACTGGTGAGGCCAGATTATTGGGTATGGACTTGGTTTAGGATGCCTTGGAAAAAGTGAAGGTGATTTAGGATAGACTTTGCACAGCCCAGTCCAGATAGAAGATTTATGCGGACCGGAAGGTTCGCGATGTGGCATTCATGGTTGGAGAGCGATTCTTGCTCCGGGTTTCGCCTATGAAAGGCGTTACGAGGTTTGGAAAGAAGGGCAAGTTGAGCCCAAGGTTCATTGGTCCATTTGATGTGTTGCGTCGAGTTGGGGAGGTTTCTTATGAGCTTTCCTTGCCTCCTAGTCTAGCAGGAGTTCATCCGGTATTCCATGTTTCTATGCTCCGAAAGTATCACGGCGATCCGTCCCATGTGTTGGATTTCAACTCAGTTCAATTGGACAAGGATCTATCCTATGTTGAGGAGCCAGTGGCTATTTTAGACAGGCATGTCAAAAGGCTAAGATCAAAGAACATTACTTCCGTGAAGGTTCATTGGAGGGAGAGCCAATGGAGGAGGTGACTTAGGAGACCGATCAGGATATGCGCAGCCGTTATCCTCATCTTTTCACCACTTTAGGTATATCTCTATGCTCGTTCGAGGAAGAACGATTGTTTTAAGAGGGGGAGGATGTAACGGCCTGGCCGGTCGTTTTGAGAGTTAGAGCCCCGAACCCCTATTAGCTGCTTTTCCCATATCTATTTCTGCTATTGTGACTTGCCGGGATGATTAGTTTTGAGTTTCTGAGTGTTTTGGGACACTTAGTCCCTAAATGAGAGCTTAAGTCTTAGAAATTGGGCCGTAGTTGGAACTGTGTGAAGACAGATCCAGAATGAAATTTCGTCAACTCCGTTAGCTCCGTTGAGTGATTTTGAGCTTAGGAGCGCGTCCAGAATGTGATTTTGAGGTCTGTAGTAGATTTAGTCTTGAATTAGCGAAAGTTAGATTTTTCGGCGATTTCGGCCGATAGTGGAAATTTTGATATCGAGCTCGGAATGGATTTCCGAAAGTGGTTGTAGGTTCGTAGTGTTATTTGTGACATGTTTGTAAAATTTGAGGTAATTCGGACTAGATTTGACGTGGTTTTGCATCATTTGTAGAATTTAGAAAATTCTAAGTTCTTAGGCTCGAATCCGTGCTTAATTTATAATTTTTGGGGTTGTTCGATGTGGTTTAAAGGCTCGACTAAGTTCGTATGGTGTTATAGGATTGGTTGGTAGGATTAGTTGAGGTCCTGGGGGCCTCGGGTGTGTTTTGAATGCTTAACAGAATGAAATTGGACTTAGGAAAATCTGGTGTTTTTGCTGGTTCTGCTGTAATCGCACCTACGCAAGTCTGCCCGCAGGTGCGAGCAGATTGGCGCAGAAGCGGGAAAATGGAGGAGTGCCAGGGGTCGCAGGTGCGAGGTGTTTTCCACATCTGCGATGCCCGCAGATGCGTTAGGGGTCTTCGCAGGTGCGCAAGGTCCGCAGAAGCGGAAGGGCATTCTGCAGGCGCGCATGCGCAGATGCAACCCTTTCATCGCAGGTGCGAAGGCAGAGAGGGGCAAGTGAATTGCACAGATGTGCACAATTTTCGCACAAGCGCACCCGCAGGTGCGAGCCCAGGTTCTGCATGTGCGTAAATACCTGGGCAGTGGTTAAAACCGAAGGGCTTCGTGATTTTTGTCATTTTTGACTTTGCAAACTTGGTTTAGGGCGATTTTTGAGAGCATTTTCGAGGCATTTCTTAAGGTAAGTCCCTTGTGCTTACTTTTTATCAATAATCTTGCCTTGCCATATATTTTCCCACCTAGTTAGTGTGTATTTAAGGTGGAAATTAGAAGTTGGAAGCTAGGGATTTGGAAGTTTGATTTGTGGATTTGGAGGACCATTTGGTATCGGAATTTAGTAATTTTAGTATGGTTAGACTCGTGGTGGAATGGGCGTTCCTATTTTGAAACCTTTACCCGATTCTGAGACCTGGGCCCTATGGGCAATTTTTGAGTTAATGTTGGGATTTTTATTAAAGTGTTGATTTCATTAATTAGATGAGTCTATTATTATTGTATTTATGATATGTAATTACTTTGGCTAGATTTGGGGCATTCGGAGCCTGATATTCGTGGGAAAGGCATTGTGACCGATTGATTGAGCTTGGTTCGAGGTAAATGGCTTGCGTAACTTTGTGTGGGGGAAATCCCTTTATGATTTGGAACCATTGTGTTATGTGAGCGCCGTGTACGTGAGGTGACGAGTACGTACACGGGCTAGTTGTGGTAAAACCCGATTTTCTTACCGAGCAGCAACATGTTTTCCTGTTATGTTGAGTTATAACATTTTAATGAGTACTAATCTATTCTAATTCTTAATTGAGTTATTCCAATATGTGTAGCTATCACGTTTAGTCTAATACAACATGTCTACATGTCTTAATTGTTTATGTGAATTATGTGCAGCATGCTTAGTGAATTTCCTGCTTCTTCCCTGACTAGTACTTAGTCTAAATTGTAAGAACTTTGTGATGTAGTTGTATTTCTATCATTCGCGCTGCATATTTACTTTGGGACAACGGAACAGTATTCTGGGAGATTTCCCTGTACTGCATATTTACTTTGGGACTACGGAACGGTATTTCGGGAGATCCCCCCCTATCTTGCATATTTACTTTAGGACTACGGAACAGTATTCTGGGAGATCCCCCTGCACATTTACTTTGGGACTACGAAACATTATTCCGGGAGATCCCCCTGCATATTTACTTTGGGACTACGGAACGGTATTCTGGGAGATTCCCCTGCACATTTACGTTTGGGACTACGAGACGGTATCTCGGGAGATTCCCTGTTGCGTTTCTGTGTACTAAGTTGTTACCTTCTATGATTTCATTGTTGTTAAATTTCAGCCTTTAATTTATTGCGGTATTACAGTCTATATTGTTTTATTAGATAATTACCAGTAGGGCCTTGACCTGACCTCGTCACTACTCGACCGAGGTTAGGCTTGGCACTTACTAGGTACCGATTGTGGTGTACTTATGCTACTCTCTACACATGTTTTTCGTGTGGAGATCCCGGTGCACCTTATCAGTCGCACTATCAGTGAGTCGGGACAGCTTTGGAGACTTTAAGGTATATCTGCCGCGTCCGCAGACCTCGGAGTCCCCTTCTATTCTTTCTCATGTCCATTATCTTCTGTATTTTTCTTTGTTAGATTCTGATATATAGAGACACTAGATTTTTCCTTTTGTAGTTTGTGATTCACGATGCTCTGGGTTTTGGAATTTGTTGTGTATTTTTGAATACTTGGTTAAATTTATATTTTTATTTCAATACTCCGCAAAATGTTAGGATTACCTAGTTGTAGAGACTAGGTGTCGTCACGATGTCACACGGAGGGAAAAATTGGGTCGTGACATCTCTTGTCTCTCGGGCTCTCAATAATCATGATAATCAGCTCAAACAACAATGATATGATGCATTAATAATGAATAATAGAAACTGAGATAAAATAAACAAGTAAACTATGACTGAGTACAAAACAACAATTTAGCAGATAATTCAACATGTACACGACCTTTGTGGGTCCCTACAGTTCCAACATATAATCTAAACATGATTTGTGGTTCAATTTCTCTACTACATCGAGAATGTACAGATAACCACAAATTATACAACTACACAATTCCATGAAATTTGACCAAATCACGATTCCTACAGTGTACGCCCACACGCCCGTCACCTAGAATGTGCGTCACCTCAAAACTGACCACATAACACAAAATTCAGGGTTTCATACCCTAAGAACCAGATTTAGAACTATTACTTACCTCAAACAGCCAAATTCTTTATTCTGCTGTGCCTTTGCCTCGCGAATCGGTTTCCAAATGCCTCGAATCTAGTCACAAATAATTTGATTCTGTCAATACAAGTTATAGGAATTGATTCCATATGAAAATATTAATTTTCCAACAAAATCTGAAATTGCACCCAAAAATCGTCTGTGGGGGCCCACGTTTCGGAACGCGACAAAAGTTACAAAACATGAATGCCCTTTCACCCACGATTCCAACCATACCAATTTTACCAAATTCCGACATCAACTCGACTTCCAAATCTTAAATTCTTATTTTGAAATCTCTATGCCTAAATTCTCTAATTTTACCTCAAAAACATGTAATCTAGTCGAAATACTCAATGATAATCCATTATTATTGATTAACAATGATCACAAGTGACTTACCTCAAGTTTTCCCGTTAATTCTCTCTAAAAATCGCCCCAAAACCGTGTTGAAAATGTCCAAAATGACAAAAATATCGGAACCCCTCTGTTTTGTAATCTGTCCAGGGGTTCCGCGTGTGCGGAAAAACTAACCGCATCTGCGGTCCCACTTTTGCGGACATGTCGCCGCTCCTATGCCTGCTTCGCTTCTGCGGACAAGAGTCTGCTTCTGCGAAGGAGCTCTTCGCTTCTGCGGTCTTGCCCAGCTCCCCTTGCCTCCTCTTTTGTGCAACCAAGATCGCTTCTGCGAGCTCGCACCTGCGAGCTAAATTCCGCAGAAGCGGTTACACCAGAAGGCCAAAATTTGTAGCAGCTGTTTAAGTCCATATTTCAATCTGTTAACCATCTGCAACTCACCTAAGGCCCCCAGAACCTCAACCAAATACACCAACAAGTACTAAAACATCATACGAACTTAGTTCAAGGCTCAAATCATATCAAACAAAGCTAAAAACACGAATCATACCCCAATTCAAGCTTAATGAAAGTAAGAAATTCCAACTTCTACATTGAATGTCGAAACCTATCAATTCAAGTTCGATTGACCTCACATTTTGCATACAAGTCTTAAATGACATAACGGACCTATTCCAATTTCTAGAATCAGATTCCGACTGCGATATCAAAAAGTCAACTCCCCGGTCAAACTTCTAAACTTAAATTTCTATTTTAGCCTTTTCAAGCCTAATTTAACTACGGGCTTCCAAATAATTTTTCGGACATGATCCTAAGTCCAAAATCACCATACAGAGCTATTGAAATCATCAAAACTCTATTTCAGTGTCGTTTACATATAAGTCGACATCCGGTCACTATTTTAACTTAAGCTTTAAACCTTGGAACTAAGTGTTATAATTCATTCCAAAACCTCATCGGACCCGAACCAATCACCCCGGCAAGTCACATAACAACTGCAAAGCATAAGTTGAGCAGTAAATAAGGAACGAAGTTGTAATACTCAAAACGACCGGTCGAGGCGTTACAATATATATGCAAAAATCACTAAAAGTTTAACAAATGTTGTATCCCTTTTAATTTATGTGAACCTATTTCCTTTTTAGTCCGTACCAAAAAGAATGATCATTTTGCATATATAGAAACAATTTACCTTTATATAATGATTTATAAGTACATAAAATATATGTACCTTATTTTACACAACCAGTTTAAAAGTCCTCTCTTTTTTCTTAAATTTCGTGTCCAGTCAAATAAGTTCACATAAATTGAAGCGGAGAGAGTATTACACTAAACTCATCATTTCAAAAGTACAATAAATTCGACACTAATAAGAATGTCCTTAAAGAAAATTAAGGAAACAATTGAAGAAGGAACAAATTCTTAATCTTTTTCCAACTAAATCAATATTCTTAGAACATAAAATGACTCATCATAAACTCTAAGCTAGCCGTTATATATAGGAAGCGCCCCTTGTTGAAAAATTATTCACAAATAATTAACCACAGGAACAAAAAGAAACAGTATACAAAAAAAGAGGAAAAAATGTCTTGGGTCATTCGTACAGAGCAAGTGAAGGGTATACTCAAGAAATATGATAAGAATAGAGATGGTAAACTTAGCAACCAAGAACTCAGGTTAGCTTTTAAACGGAGCATCGATACATGAAACACTGGATGAACATCCGATAGACTAGGCGGCAACGCAAGTTCATAAGCCACCTCTCCAATCTTCTTAAATATTTCAAAAGGCCCAGTATACCTAGGACTCAACTTGCCCTTCTTCCCGAATCTCAACACACCTTTCATGGGTGAAACCTTGAGCAGAACTTTCTCCCCAGTCGGCATAACTCTTCTGTCTACACTACACTGTGCGAAGTCGATCCTGAATCAATTTAACCTTTTCCAAAGCATCCTGCACCAAATCAGTACCCAATAGCCTTGACTCACCCGGCTCAAACCAACCCACTGGGGACCGACACCGTCTCCCATATAAATCCCCATACAGAGCCATCTAAATGCTCGATTGGTAGCTGTTATTGTAAACAAACTCCGCGATTGGCAGAAACTGATCCCAAGAACCGCCAAAATCAATGACACAAGCACATAGCATATCCTCCAATATCTGAGTAGTGCACTCAGACTGTCCGTCCGTCTGTGGGTGAAATGTTGTACTCAACTAAACATCAGTACCTAATTCTCGCTGCACTGCTCTCCAAAATTGTGATGTAAACTACGTTCCTTGAGCCGAAATGATGGACACTGGCACACCGTGAAGGCGAACAATCTCGCGGATATAAATCTCAGTCAACCGCTCCGAAGAATAAGTAGTACCAACTGAAATGAAATGCGCGGACTTGGTCAACCGATCTACAATCATCCAAACAGCATCAAACTTCATCAATGTCCGTGGGAGTCTAACTACGAAGTCCATGGTGATACGCTCCCACTTCCACTCCGAAATTTCTAACCTCTGAAGTAATCCACCCGGTCTCTGATACTCATACTTTACCTGTTGACAATTTAAACACTGAGCTACAAACCCCACTATATCTTTCTTCATTCACCTCCACAAATAGTGCTGCCTCAAATCCCGATACATCTTCGCGGTACCAGGATAAATGGAGTACTGCGAACTGTGAGCCTCCTGTAGAATCAACTCACGCAAACCATCTACATTAGGTACACATGGCCTGCCCTGCATCCGTAATACACCGTCATCCCTAATAGTGACTTCCTTGGCATCACCATGTTGAACCGTATCCTTAAGGACAAGCAGATGTGGGTCATCATACTGACGTTCTCTGATACGATCATAAAGAAAAGACTAAGAAACCACACAAGCCAAAACTCGGTTCGACTCAGAAATATCCAATCTGACAAACTGGTTGGCCAATGCCTGAACATCCAAGGCTAAAGTTCTCTTTGCTACCTGTTAGTATGCTAAGCTGCCCAAACTCTTCGCAAATTGTGATACCATATCATTGCTCCTTTCGACAGGGTTTCTCCTAACTTTTTCAGCAAACCTGACTCGATTTCATCATCTTCTAAGTCATTTCCCTTGATGGCACACGTGTAGGAGGTCACCTGTTCATGTGGATCTTTAGTTCCATTATACTTTGGAATTTCGGGCATCCAGAACTTCTTCGGGATTGGTTTCGGTGCCGCGCTGGGGGGGAAAGGATTTTGGACAAATTTTTTGGAATCCAGGCCTTTCAATATCGGGGGTGCTCCTGGGATTTTATCAACTCTGGAGTTATAAGTCTCTACTTTTTTGTCATTGACTTCAATCTTCTTTTCCCCTCGATTCCACCCACTTTGTCAGTTCCTCAAGAATCTTTATTATTTTGGGGTTGGTCTTGGGTTCAACTTTGCCCGGCCTTTCCATGGTTTGTTCATTCCTTCGGGTATTTTCCCGGGATGGTTCAGACTCAACTCTGCTAAGGGCGCGGCTTTGGTTCTATAGCTGGGCTATCGCCGCCTGTTGAGCTTATAACATTTCAAAGATCATCGCAAATTAATCCTATCGCCTTCACCGTCATGCGTACCCCAGGCTATTGATCGGCCTCCATCACGAACATTGTTCTCGGGATCGGTCGGCAGGTTTGCATTGATGGCCATATGTGAGTTGGCGTTGATTGGGTCCTCAACCGGGACTCCGTTGGGGTCAACAAGGGGCACCTCGTTGTTGAGTACTATATTGTTGTTTTCACCATGGGGGGCCAGATTCAGCATTAACGTTCAAGTGAGCAGATTGAGAGTTCGACATTCTAAATTTGACCTGAAATTAAAATCTCAAAGAATAAGCGTAAAACATAGTGTGTTATGAGAATTTTTATCAAATTACCACTATTATCCTTAGCCCCACGGTGGGTGCCAAACTGTTTACCCTTGAAAATGGATAATAATTGAATTTATACGCGATTTTAAGGATATGTGGACTAATTCAATACAAGTGATTAATGATGTTAGATAAAGCAAATAATCCCTCTGTTCTAATTTATGTGAACATGTTTGATTGGATACGGAGTTTAAGAAAAAATGAAGACTTTTAGAAATTGTGGTCCTAAACAAGTCAAAAAAGGGCCCAGAGTATTTGTGTGGTTATAAAAGCTGCTCATTAAGGGTAGAATTATAAGTTTAAGCAAAATTATTTCCAAATTAGAGAAGGGTCATTCTTTTTGGAACGGACCAAAAAGAAAATAGGTTCACATAAACTGGAACGGAGGGAGTAAAAGATATAGTAAATAGCCAAATCGATGATGATAGTGAGTCCAAGCTCGGTTAAAGACGTAACAAGGAACTTGCCTTCGGTTTCGAACTTGCACTTGTGAAGAACTTATGAACAAAAATAAGAACTTTGAATGATTTTTAGTAACAGAGAGAACAAAAGTATATTGCATTGGTATGCGTGTTACAGTGTGTGTAATGAATAATTAACTTCCCCTTTATATAGTAGGGGAGATTTACCCTAGATATAATCCTAATAAAGGTAAAAATCTTTCTTTTCACTAGTCACTGATTTTTCGCCGATACATGCCGAGATTCACCCCGTGATATCCGATTGGGCACGGATATCATGGCCCTTTGTCAATCATGTTCGGCCGTTTGGTAATTTTCCTCCCCCAAATAGTGTTTATTTTGAAACATTATCAAGAGATTTCGATCTACATTATATATGCATGTACAATCAAAGAGCTATTTGAACGATTCCCATGTTTGTAGTTTGAAAAGAAGATTCCCATGCATCCCAGGAAATTTATCCGAACCAAATTAAGAGAAATTTAAAATAAGTTACATGTTCGTGCCCCGCAACAACTAATAGGACTAATATTTTAGAACTACAATTTTGATTTTGGCATATACTGTATTATTTTAAATTAAAAAAATGTTATTCATGTACACACATTTTTTCAAAAAATTATTTTTATTATGGTCATATCTATGTAGTTGCATTTTGTTCCCATTTATATTTTCCACCTATATATATGTCATCCCTTTGTTTCTTGCCATAGTCGAATAGATCATAAAATCATAGTATATCTCAAAGAGATTTTCATTTCAATATAAAATCTGATTTCATGTATGATGATATCATGAGGCTTGCGTATTTCGGCCGATAAAACAAACATACTCGCCACTTTTACTCTAAAGAGAATTGCCTTTATTCCGGAACTATTTGTTGATTTTTGGTCCAAGGGGGTCATTCATTAACATAACACTAGGGTTACACATTGCAACGATTAGGAACCACAAATTTCTTTCAGCTAGTCACCACTGTTAGATTTCCTTTGACCTAATTTTATCTGTCTTATTAAATGTTACTCATTTTTCAAGAAAATATATATATATATTTAAAACCATTTATGTATTTATGTAGAGCTAATTGTAAATGAACTTTAATTAATATTGTAATTTTCGTTATTAGAAACTCAAAAATACTTTTAAGAAAAATTAGCCAAATATAATTATTTAATATTAAAAAATAATGCTTTTCTTCAAAAGTATTTTCATGAATAACTATTTGTATAAAAACAAATTTCATAAATAAGCAGTTTTGAGAAGTTTTGCCAAGCAATATCTAAATGGAGCGAATTTAAATTAATCGAGCCTAGAATTTTCGAATGGGAATGCTTAAAAGGCAATAAGTCTCCGCAATATGTGTTTGGTAGAGTATGTTTCATATTTAAGGAAAAAATCGTTAAATAACCGAAAAAATCGATTTAAGTGGTTTGGTTAGGTTCCAATATTTGAAGAACCGACTTACTTAGTTTGGTTTCTTTTTAGAGAAAAATCGATCCAAACCGAATCATGAACACCCCTAATTTTAGTATGGAATTTTAGTTAGAGATTTGTTAATTGAGTACTTATTAGTTGGATAATTATTTCGTATTTAGTAATATTTAATGCATTTGGGATAGTACGTATTTCTCACAATGCTTATATAACATGTTAAGAATACGGGAATTGGTTTGTCTAGCGGATAGTATTAGTTAGGTAACAGTCACTTCTAGTGGATTGTTTGGGGGGAGCGGAGCTTCGGGTACTTGAACAATTTTAAAGAACGTGAAGCTTTGGGGAGGAATACCCTGGTCGCTTGAACAATTTCCTGCATCTGCATTCGGGAATGATCCAAAGCTATGTGGTACGACTCCCACTAATCCAGTCACCACAGCTCCCCCTAATTTAGTAACCGCCAACAAGACTCCTAGTTTAGTAACCATTAGATGGAATAAGACAAATATGACAATAACAATCATATTAGTCATCGTTGGTTTGCTTCTGTTTGCACCGGAATCTGATTATTAACGATATAGTTGAACTCCCAATTTTTAATGATTAAACTGCCCACGAGTTCTAACGTTTATTGCTTGGTAATTAGGTATTCACTAGTGTTGTTCTTGTTGTAGTTTGTTTGGTGTGTTTTAAAAAACTATGTAATATTTTTCAAGCTTACTATTATAGATGTTCTCTAGTGTTGCTCTTGTTATGGCTTTTTTGTTGCGTTTAAATTAACTATGTAACATTTGCGGGAATATTTCTCAAGCCTTCTATAAGTTAGTGACATATAGCCTAAGGCCAAACTTTTTATAATGGGCCTTAATGTTTTTGATAGAATTTTACTGGTTGTTTATATAGTAGTATTACATGACATAATATTGGTTAGATTTTGTAAAATTAAGTTAATAAGATATTAATTATGTATTTGTAATATATTACCTTAGATCTTATTATAAAAAAAATTATTTAGTAATATGAAGATTTGAGTAGTTAAATTAATTCAAAGTTTTAAAATATTTTCACTGTTAAAAAGTAAGCAGTCTCTTTTCTTTCTATTTGTGTAAAGATTTTGTACTTTCTTTTCTTTTTTTACAAACTTTAATATTGTCAAACAAAAATAAAATAATAAAATCTACAGTTAAAATTTTTTTGGACTTCAAAAATTTTGGGACCCTAAATCAAAAGTTGTAATAGTCTCGCCTTTGAGATGCCCCTCACCTTAATTATTCGTCAGATGCTTTGAATCATAACACCAACCTCCTATTTGGTACCCGTCTTGGAGTTCAATTATATTCTGATTCGCGTCGAAAAGTTTGACAGGGAGGAATAAAATGATGTGTAACTTCATATTTAGGACTCAATTAGTTATAGCCTTTAATTAAGGATGAATGAGTACTTATAATATTTATGCGGCCCATAAAGTTAATTTTTCAATCAAATCGATCGACTTGCTAATTTATTCATTTTAAATCTCTAAGTAATGCCATTACTTTGGTAGAATTATCGAGTCGATATTTCCCACAAAATGGTTTCAAGAAATCAATTAAATTAACTTTAGGCAGGTTTATTTTAATGTGGTAACAGGCCTGCTTTATTGATCTCTAATAGTCTAATATATTTATATTCCTCTTCTTACTTCTACTTTTTGATCAAGTTCAGCGTAAAGGACAAGGGTTAAAAGATACTGAAAGATCTTCAAACGTTTAAAAGCATCTAAGCAAAAGAGAATTATTAGAATTTATTTAAGATTATTTAGTTACTTTTTACCCTAACATAGTTTGCATTAATACACATTCATCCTAAGGAAACGGTTAAAGAAAGAATAAATTCTTAATCTTTATCCGAGCAAAAACAGTGGCACAGAAAAAGACTTATCACGGAATCTAAGCTGGTCTTTATATATATGAAGCGTCCCTTGTTGGAAATTTATCCACCACTTTCCTTATATTCCTAAGGAGATAGACAAAGAAAAAGTATACCAAAGAAGAAAGAAAAAAATGCCTTGGTTCATCCCTTCTAAAGGTGTGAGTTACCCACTAACTGAAGAGCAAGTGAAAGGTATGCTCAAGAAATATGATAAGAATAAAGATGGTAAACTTAGCAAGCAAGAACTCAGGTTAGCTTTTAAAGATATGGGTTTGCATTTTTGCCGTTGGAAAGCTGGAAAAGCCCTTCGTTTTGCAGATAGAAATGGTGATGGATATATTAACGATGATGAAATTAGTGAGTTCGTCCAATATGCTTCCAAATGGGGTTTTAGGATCTCATAGGCTTCGACTTCTTTTTTGTTTTACTTAGGCTTCTATATATTTTGCCTCTTCTGTATCTTGTTTTGTTGTTGATGCTTTTGTGTTGTCGTGTTTTGTTTTGTGTGAGAACCAAAGATCCTTGTAATAGTTGGAAGAAAGGGTCTTCTGATTGTATATAATATATGTACTACTATGTAACTGTCATGATTTTACATATGTGCTCTATATATTCCATGTTTTCTATGTAAATTTTGTTCGAGTAGCCAAATCATGATATAAGCTATCTTTCACATTTTAATTTCTTTCAGATTAATTATATGCTCTTCTTTATGACTCGTGATATCTGATCGTTCTAGATGTTGTTCTACGCATGTGAAAAAATATAATTAACCTTATCTTTCAATAAAACTTTAGAATATGTAGATATGTCTTTAAGATAATTATCCAAGATATTAAACGAGGTTATACTAGAACCTTTTTTCTGGAAATTTATGATATTTTAAAAAATTGACTTTACTTTTTCACAACGGCGTCAAGTCACGAGTTTAGAGGAAGGAGGGTATATAAACTACTTTTAAGCATCCCCTCAACAAGCTCATCCTAAAGAAAACATAGCCGAGCCATGTCAAAGAGATGAATAGTTGAACCCGGTTCCCACTTATCTTCAAAGTCAAACAGCAAAAGTATATATATATTTAGAGTGCGTGCGTTGCACGTGTTTGTTACGACAATAATAAAAAAATATTGATAAACTATATTCTTCATCATATAAATAATATTAATGTCGTGTTTCAATCGAATTTAAATAGTTTCGATTAAAAATTTGAACTAAATGTTAAATAATGTGTTAGCACAAGTTGCTTCGTATTTACAAAAAATTGTAAATTTTTGGTGAAAAAAAAAAGAAGAGTTAGAGCTTATACTATTTAAAGAATAATAATTTTACTTTCCAATTTTAAATTTTTATAAGTTATTAGGTCTTCATTGTTTCCTCTTTTTTGGTCTACTTGATATTTTTTTGCCTTCTATCTTTTCAACTTCAATTTTTATTGCACCAACTTTTATAATTTCGTGTAACTCCTATACAATTAAAGTCTTCCAACCTGATGCCCTCCATTTATTGTATTAAGTTTGAAAAGAAAGATAGAAATTATTATCGCATTTATGGAAATATCATAATGAACTTTTTTAATCTTGAATAATTTTAAACTCCTAAATATTAGGTCTTAATATGTAGTTCAATTGAATTGAATTCTTTTGCTAATCAGTTAATTAAAAAAGTAACTATATTTGTTTTCAACACTAAAGGAATATTTCTTTACCTTTTTCAGATTTTTATATTAGCTCATCCCAATTTTAAAATATTTAAGTGTAATTACGAAGGAAAATAATAATATTTTTCTTTATATATATTATTAAACTTTTAATTAATAAAAAAATAAATCAGTAAAGTAATAAGAATATGAGATGCATTGATCGAGAAAACAATAGTTGAACTCCACAAAAAAATATGGCAAACAAGTTGCTACAAAAAATAAATCTATTTTTAATTTTTATTTTTACTAAGATAATCAATTATATAGAATTAATTTATTTTTCCTTTATCAAGGGTTCGACCAATTGATATGTTTCCACAAATAATTGAAATTTAATTTCTTGATCTGTATCTTCAATTTTTGGAAACTTATAAAGTTCTTCCGTCAAACCTTGATCAATGAACCTACAAAATCCTTCAATAAATCCATAATTAAGAATAAAGAACATCAAAAGAGTGCCAACCAACATTATTGATTTTAGTTATAATTTTCAATTGGTCTTGCACTATATTTTTTGTTTTTATTAAGATAATAAAATTAATTGGTTGTAATTCTATGAAAAAGAAGATTCAAACATAGAAGAAGTAATATTTTCTATTAGGAAAAAAATTAAACTTAGTATACATTCTTCTGAGAATATATGTCTGCTTGATGTATTTTGAGTATGTTAATGTGTTTTTTTAATAAAATTAAATTATTTAGTAGCTCTTGCAATTGTAAGCGTAATGTTATTTTGCCACGTATAACGTGCAATGTCCTAAATATACACAAAACAAACTAAACGTCTAAACCTAAATAAATTGCAAAGTAGCATGGAAGTAACAATTTATTAAACTTAAAAATACCAATTTTTAGTAAGTTCTTTGGCTGTCCTAGAAAGAACAAAATTATCGTACTGAAATTCTAGCAAAAAGTTTATATAAGATGAGCTTTGATTGATTTTAAAATCATAAATATTAGGTCTTCTTACATATTAATTCAAATAAGGAACGCTTGAATAAGCAAAATTTTAGTTAATTTTAGAGACCTAAATATTTAAAAAAAATTATAATTTTGTGTATAATTATTTTTTGGTAATATATAAAATTTATTTTTAAAGGATAAAAAAGGCACGTATCATCTCACATATATCATTTTAAAAAAGTATATGCCAAGACAATGGATTTATAAGTGCATATTACATTATAAGTACAGAAAATATATGATATTATTTTTGTAAAAGCTATACTAAAATTAAACTTATAACAGATCGACCGCAAGGGGTGTGTGTGTGTGTATATATATATATATATATATATATTACTTTTTTTAGCACCAATAGTTCTGAGAAACGTTTAATTGACTTCAATATCCAACGTATGTTGTAATCCATTGAAAATTTAAATTTCTATAACTTTAAAGAATGTAGGTCTTAAAGGAAATATGTAATCGTTTCGTAAGAAAATATCAATTCTTCGGTGTCAAAGTACGAAAGAAAAATGCAGAAAAATATTTTTATAAGTTGGTTGCTGAAAGATCTAGATAAAAACAGGGAAAAATATGATGAAATCAATATTGTTAGAAACAAAAATAATTCTACCTATTTGTCTCCTAAAGTTCTAGTTTTATAATTTAAGGTTTTCGAATTACATCTAAATATGGTCTATATTTTGTTTCATAAATCAATAGCATCCCCTTAAAATGTGATTCACATACCTGAAGGTAACGTCCAAATTTAGCTATTTGTTCAAATAGGAACAAAATTTATATAGATAAATTTTTAATTAATTTAAACCTTAAATATTAGAATTTTTGCATATATAATAGTTAAAATAAGGAAAGATTTAGTATGCATATTTAGTTAATTTTTAAGTACTAAATATTAGAGAAGCAATTAAATAACTATACCTATATATTAGAAAAATAACTTAAATTACTACTTTGTCCAAACTGGAATTAGTTTTTCAAAGGTAAAAAAGGCGAACGACATTTCGCTAAGGGCCTTCATGCTTTTAGTATAACTAGTATTTATGAACGTGTGTTGCACGTTAATAATGATACGTGATGATTTAAACATGTATTTATATGAAGGAACAATAAAATTTAATTAAAGAGAGAAATTTTATATATAATATTACAACAATCATCTAAATACCGAAAAATATTATTACATTATCATAATACATGAATTTAAAATAAAAGGACATCGTTAAAACTTACACAAATGATCAATTTTGTCATGTTAGTTAGATAATTATATATTATAGTTTAAAAGTATTTAAAGTGATGGTATCTTAACGAACACTTCTTTGTAGACAATATTTTTTTGTGTATGTTTCCTCCTAATGTGTTGGTTGCTCTGCCTTAACCAGAACTCTTGTTGTCGATCTTTATATCCCTCTTGAAAGTACAACATACAGTTGTTCGTGCAAGAAAATATATTGCTGTAAATATAGTCCAATATTTAGAATGTTTGTCCTTATGCTTTATTTATTATATTTGTAAAACATAAACATACTAAAAATTATTTTTACACAAATTTAAAAGGACATTCCTTAGTTTCGGAAGACGAAAGTTGAATTCAGGGATAAGAATATACTTAGAAGCATATTAACCAATATCATAATTTTTGCATGTATGACGTTATTGTAAAAACTTCTATACACCATTTGTATGCTATTACATAAGCAATTCGGCGTATCTATGTTTTTCAGTAGTATGAGAGGCATAATTTTTCTTCAAAATTAACATATATACAATGGAAGATCAATTTTAACTTAGTCTACTATATATACGGTCACACTAACATAAGTAAGAAATAAGAAACATCACAACAAACATGTATGGTAGAAGGCCATTTGGTATTAAAGTATTTAAGTATTTTTTTTGGTAATAATTATTAGTATCATTTTCTGCTGAGTCAAAAACTAAAAATCATTTTGTTTTTACTATAAAATTTTGCAATCAACCTTTTATTTAGTTGATCAACATATTCATTTTTGCTAGCTAAGATATCTTTAATTCTAAAATGCGATTTGCACAAATTGCGTTTTAATCTAATGATAGAAATATTTTTTTTATTAAATGCACTACTATTACCATTGAGATTGATAACCAAGTGTTCGGGAAGAACCAAATCATCTTTTATTGAATGCTCGTCTTTGTTTCTGACACGAAGCAAGAAGACACTGAATATTGAATATGTTCTTACTTTATATTTCTTGTCAGTTGAATTTTTTTCGTTGAGGCCAGAAGTATAACTTTGGTAAGCTAGCTTTTACAGTCTCTGCTTTTGTCAATTTTGGAACCACTGGTAGTACTTGATATAAATCACCTCTCAAACCATTAATTTTTCACCAGATGGTTCATTAATATCCAATATATCTCTAGAACTTCGAGCAATTATTTCGATCATTTGTGTAATGACCCAACCGGTCATTTTAACTTTTAGAACCTCGTTTCCTAAAATAAAACTTTTCGTAGGTGCTTGTAATGATTTATGACTTGGGGGGATGGTTGATTCGGGATTTGGAAGTGTTTGAGGTAAAACCGGAACACTTGGTTCCTTAAGTTGGCCTTAAAGTGCTAAGTTTGACTTCAGTCAACATTTTGAGAAAACGACTCCGGAATAGAATTTTGATGATTCCAACAGCTCTGTATGGTGATTTTGGACTTAGGAGCGTGATCGTAATTTTATTTGGAAGTCCGTAGTGAAATTACGCTTGAAATGGCTAAAATAGGAATTTAAAGTTTGAAAGTTTGACCGGGGAGTTGACTTTTTGATACCGAAGTCGGAATCCAGTTCCGAAAATTTTTATAGCTCCGTTATATAATTTATGACTTATGTGTAAAATTTGAGGTCAATCGGAGTTGATTTGATAGGTTCCGGCATTGAATGTAGAATTTGAAAACTCTTAGTTTCATTAAGCTTGAATTGGGGTATGATTCATGGTTTTAGCGTTGTTTGATGTGATTTAGAGGTTCGACAAAGTTCGTATGATGTTATAGGACTTGTTGGTATGTTTGGTTGAGGTCCCGAAGGCCTTGGGTGAGTTTCGGATGGTTAACGGATCAAAAATTTGAGATAAAAAGCTGCTGCAATTTTTCCTCTTCTGTTGGACATTCTGGGCTGTGACCGAGCCCAGATATCGAGCCCAGATATTGAGCTAGATATCGAGCCCAGGTATTGAGCCCATGCTTGATGAGGTACAGGCTCGAGCTAGTATATCGAAGCCACGATCGAAGGTCAAGCTCGAGGACCTGATCGAAGGCACATGCTCGAGGACCTGATCGAAGGCACATGCTCGATGCCCTGATCGAAGGCCCAGCCTCGATTCCCTGATCGAAGGCACATGCTCGATGCCCTGATCGAAGGCATATGCTCGATGCCCTGATCGAAGGCACATGCTCGATGCCCTGATCGAAGGCCCAGCCTCGATGTCCTGATCGAAGGCAGGCCATGACCGAGGTCCAGGCTCGATCCTGTGATCGAAGCCACGATCGAGGCCCATGATCGAGGCCTCGATCGAGGCCCTGTTCGAGGCCCAATTCCGAAGTGCTGGGCAGTGTTATAAAAAGAGGTCATTCGTCCCATTCGCCATTTTTAACAAATTGGAGCTGGAGCAGAGACGATTTTGGCGGATTGTCCAGGAAAGACAATTGGGGTAAGTGATTCCAACTCGGATTTGGTCTATATACACAAATATATCATTGCTTTCACCATTTAATTAGTGTTTTGAGATTGAAATTTGGAAAAATTTTAGAAATCTCATAGAAACGAAATTTTTAGATTTCGGTATCGATTCGGAGTCGGATTTGAGTGAAACTGGTATGGTTGAACTCGTAATTGAATGGGTTATCGGATTTTATAACTTTCGCCGGATTCCGAGATGTGGGCCCCATAGACAAATATTTAATTAATTTCGGGATTTGTATTGAAATTGTAGTATTTTCTTATAGAGTTGATTCCTATAATTTTTAGTGATTATATTGAATTGTTTTGGCTAGATTCGAGCCGGACAGTGTTGGATAATCGTGGAAAAGGCTTT
Organism: Nicotiana tabacum; assembly: GCF_000715075.1. Taxonomy (NCBI): domain Eukaryota; kingdom Viridiplantae; phylum Streptophyta; class Magnoliopsida; order Solanales; family Solanaceae; genus Nicotiana; species Nicotiana tabacum. The sequence goes on from NC_134091.1 coordinate 17,706,871, forward strand.
CTAGTGGGTTAAATTGGAGCAAGACGAGGTAAGTCTCTTGTCTAATCTTGTGAGGGGAAAATTACCTCATAGGTGATTAAAAATTAAATAATTGTTGCTAATTGTGGGGGCTACGTACGCACGAGGTAACGAGAGTCCGTGCATAGCTACTATTAATACTAAAGTCCGGGTAGTTTAGGACTCAAAGCATGCATTACTTGTGTAAATTATATTCTTTGATTAATTAATATTAATTTATATATATGAATATATGTTGTGAATTGTTAGATAAAGATATTAAAGGATGAAAACCTCATATACTTGATTCTCTGTTTAAATTGTTAATTGTTAAAAGAAATTATTCTTCCTCCCAAATTTATCTCATAATAATATACTCTCCTTCCGGAGGTACATAAAAATGTCCTCCTTTCTTGTGGAGCGGGCCGAACGCCTCGGCAGGATAGATGCATCTATGGATTGCGCCGCACGTCCCTCGGCAGTGTACACGACACTCTGGATCAAGCCGTACGTCCTCGACAGAAATCGTGCTTAATAATAATAATTACACGATACTTTAATAATTTATTTCAGCTTGTGAAGCTAATTAATAAATTGGAGAATCCTTGGAATTTAATGAATTATTATTCTTGATTGTTTATGGAATTAATTGTTACTCCTGTAAATGAGATTTAAATTGAGAAATTGGAATTTTTCTGAATTGAAGGAATTGAATTAATATATTGAGAATTATTACATTTGAAGGAAATTTGATTATCTCTGCTGATTAAACAAATTATTGTAAATTCTGTAAATCATGCTGATTTGAATATCCTAATTTTATTTCAATTATTATTGACCCATAGTAAGTGTCAAAGTCGGCCATCTCGTCTCTACCACTTCGAGATTAGGCTTGATACTTACTGAGTACACATTTTTACGTACCCATACTACACTTTCTGCACTTTTTGTGCAGGATTTGAGACAGGTACTAGTGGAGGACCTATCATCACATATCCACGTCATCTCGAGGCATAGTGGTGAGCTGCCTTTCTGAGCCGTTTTGCAACTACCGGTGTTTTTCTTATATTTATATTCTGTCTATTCCATTTCAGACAGTATTTGAGGTTTTGTATCATCTACTAGATGCTCATGCACTTGTGACACCAGGTCTTGGCACACACATTGGTATAGTTTTGGGATTTCTTGGTTTTAAATTTTATCAATGTATGCTTAATTATTAGTTGGCTTGCCTAGCTGTAGTGTTGGGCGCCATCACGATCTACATGTGAAATTGGGTCGTGACAATTTGACACTTAGTCATAAGTGCTTCATCCCATATTATCAATTTTGATTTCCTTATAAATTTAGCATCATTGCTCTGCTTTGATATATTTGTGATGGTTATTTAAATTGTTTGAAGAGGTATATCAAATCTAAAGTTGGTCGTCTCACAATAAAATCGTTATTTGTACACCACATGCTATTATTGCTAACAGTGTCATGCCTCTTGATATGATATTTGCAAGTGATGCATGACATAGAAATATTATTTCGATTCCGTCGGAGGCATCTACAGAGAATAATTCCGTTATACGAGAGTTGACTCTTTATAATATAGTCTTCAAAACTTGTTCTTGTTTAGAATTTAGCTTTGATTGTGCTTTCTCAGACACTTGTATAGCATTTTGATTCTTAATAATATACTAACATTTTTACTTTGTGTTCTAGCGCTCTTTTTATGGAAAATATTTATGTACCCTGAGATGTTTTTTTAACTTGAAAAAGAATTTTACTCATATGATGAATTTAAAAAATAATTGAATTAGATTCTCTTGCTAAATAATTAATTAAAATATTTAATTATTTGGTTTTAACATAAAAAATAATTTATTCTATGTTGATTCAGATCTTAATATTAGTTCATCTTTTGTTTTGAATATTTAATCTTAATTATATTATTATCCACCATAAATTTTATTTTTAAAGAGTAACAGGTTGATATAACATTTCACTTTTAGATTTTTATGTTTGTAGAATCATTAGTGGTATTGACTCTTAAGACCATTTGTTTTCTCTTTCTCACAAATTTATATTCTTAAATATTTTCTTAGTTGTTGTTTTTTTCTCTTTATGCATCCTATTTAATATTACTTTTATTTTTTCTTCGTATTGGACATTATATAGTGGTAATGTATTGCTAATATGGAGGATTTTTATGAAAATGATTTTATTAAGCCTTCATACATATTTTAAATAAGAATTTAATAGATAAAATTTTATTAATTTTAAAATTTTATGTATTATAAATTAGCATAGAAGATATTGTAGTCCAAAAAATAGGTTATTGCAGTTATGTCCTTTCTCTATGAGTTCTTCCATTTAATATTTTAGGGCAATTTTGATATATTAATATTGTATTTATGCGTTTATAATAATATAGGATCTCATTTTTCTAAATGGATTTGAACAATATAATACATTTTCAAATTAAATTAGTAATAGAACATTATAATACATTTTCAAATTAAATTGGTAATAGGATTTTTAATAAAGTATATCCTAAAAGTAATATAATTACATGACTAAATATATTTACTTGTTCAATTTTATATGGATTAGACAACCCGAAAATAATTATACTAATAGGATTCTTAAAGGTAATCATGTAGGAAACCTTAACGTGTAGTATTATGTCCTAAAACTAATAGGATTATAAAGTTAATATCTAGAATTTCGATTATGTCCTTTTATTATGAGTTATTATACTTAAAATTATAAGGTTATTTTTGTAAACCGATATTATATTCATACTTATATATATATATATATATATATATATATATAATTATTTTGTTTGCTAAGCAATATCTAATGACATATTGGTTAAAAGTTTATCTATTAGTTAGAAGATAACCGCAAAAAGGAAATTGAAAAACTAGGATCCTTGGTAGCTTAAAACTTACTACTAGTAGGTAAACTAGTTTGTATCTAGTTCTCTCTCGTTATGCTTGTTCAGCTCATTTTAAGTTTTGCTCCCTCTGTTTTAATTTAGATGACACATTTTTCTTATTATTCTGTTAGTTAAAAAAGTGTCACAATGCGAAATTCCCACCTTCAGACCGTGATAACGCCTAACATTTCACTTGCTAGGCAAGCCAACGTTAGAATAATATTAATCATTTTAAAAATAATTTTAAATTTATTAATAACAAGGAAACAAATGCGGAAGCAAAGTTTGAAATATAGTGAAATAATCCATCAAAACAACGGTGTCTAAATACCATCCCAAAATTGGTGTCACAAGAGCACGAGCTTCTAGAATAAATACAAATAAAGGTCTGAATAAAATAAAGCTGTCTGGAAATAAAAACACAGCTAAAGTAAAGTAGACGGGGACTTCAGAACTGCGAACGTCGTGCAATTATACCTCAAGTCTCCTCTGAATAGCTGAAATCCGAGCAAATCTACGGTACGCGGCTGGGACAAACTCCAAAATCTGCACAAGAAGTGCAGAGTGTAGTATCAGTACAACCGACCTCATGTACTGGTAAGTGCTGAGCCTTACCTGGACGAAGTAGTGACAAGGCTAAGGCGGTTCACTTATATTAACATGTACGCAGTATTAATAACAACCATAAATAATAGAAATAAATCAGGTAACTCATTTATTATAATTGAAGCCAACGCAGCAGTCATAATCAATTATCATTTCCATCAATTCTGTTACAGCGTGCAACCCGCTCTCATAATATATTCACATTCAATTCTGTTGCAGCGTGCAACCCGCTCTCTCAATATTTTCCTTTTAATCAAGTCTGTCATATATTTATTTCAATCAAGTATATATATAGACTTTTAAATAAGTCTATTGCGGCGTGCAATCCGATCCCCCAATATTGACTTTTCAATAAGTCTATTGCGGCGTGCAATCCTATCCCCCAATATTGACTTTTCAATAAGTCTGTTGCGGCGTGCAACCCGATCCTCCAATATTAACTTTTTAATAAGTTTGTTGCGGCGTGCAACCCGATCCTCCAATATTAATTTTTAATATGTCGGTTGCGGCGTGCAACCCGATCCTCCAATATTAACTTTTAATAAGTCTATTGCGGCGTGCAACCCGATCCTCCAATATTAATTTTTAGTAAGTCTGTTGCGGCGTGCAACCCGATCCTCCAATATATCCATTTCAATCAATTCTTATAAAAAATATTTCCCCAATAAATACAACAATTAATATAAAATTATAAGACAACAAGCATACAACAATTATGATTTAATTATGAAACAAACAATGACAAATAGCAAATTATTATAGAAATCAGGGAGAAAATAGGCAGTTTAATATTTAATATGCTAAATGTCAAATAACAATTAAAACACATAATTCAAATAGCATGTAACAATTAATGTAAGAATTCAAGAATTAATATTTGACAAAGAATAAGAGAGAAAAATTATTAATAATTAATTTATGATTAAAAATAATTTATGATTTTTCAAGTAAGCAGGCAAATAATTAATTTGACGACGTATAGACACTCGTCACCTCGCCTATACGTCATTCACATGCAATTCACATAACAAATAATTTAAGGGTTCTATTCCCTCAAGTCAAGGTTAACCCCGACACTTACCTCGCTTTGTAAATTCCAATCAATTATCAACCACAGCTTTTCATTTTAAATTTGTCTCCGAAAGTTTCAAATCTATTCACAAATAATTCAATATATTCAATACTAATCATAGGAATTAATTCCATATGAATTTACACATTTTTAGGATAAAAATCCAAAATTCATTAGAATATTCGACAGTACGTCTCAAATCCCGAAAAAAACTCACTAAATTCGAATACCCGTTCCGATACGAGTTCAACCATATAAACTTTATCCAATTCCGATATCAAATGGACCTTCAAATCTTAATTTTTTGTTTTTGGAAAGATTTTATAAAAATCCCAATTTCTTCCATCTAAATCCGAAATAAATGATGAATATATGCATGGATTTGTGAAATATAATCACTTTTAGTTAAAGAACACTTACCCAATTCAAAGTCGTAAAAATCCCCCTTGAAATCGCCCAAATCTAAGACTTGAAACTTAAAAATGAGTAAAAATGGCTAAGACCCGATTTTATGTATTCTGCCTAGTATTTTCTCATCTGCGGGATATATTTTTGCACCTGCGGTCATGCATTTGCAAGAAAAATCTCGCATTTGCGAAGTGGGGCTGCCAGGCGAGGTTCCGAATCTGCGGACATTTATATCGCACCTGCGACGCCGCAGAAGCGACCAAACGACCGCAGAAACAGTCTCTTCCGCAGAAGCAGTCCAGCCTTCGCAGAAGCGGTCGCGCATTTGTGCCCCATTTCTCCCCAGAAGCGACGTAACTGGACAATGCTTAGGTCGCAGAAGCGACCAGCTTCTCGCAGATGCGGTTGCGCACCTGCGATCACCATTGCGCAGGTGCGATTACACTAGGTTCTGCCAAGAACCTGCTGCTTTCAACATGCTCTAAACAAACCGAATTTCATCCGAAACTCACCCGAGCCCCTCGAGACCTTACCAAATATCCCAACAAGTCCCGTAACATAATACGGACTTACTCAGGATCTCGTATCACGTCAAACAACGCTGAAATTATAATTCATACCCCGATTCAAACTTTGAGTTTTAAACATTTTAATTTGCAAACCTCGTGCCAAAACGTATTAAATGAATCCGGAATGACTTCAAATTTGGCACACAAGTCATAAATGACATAACGGAGCTGTTCAAATTTTCAGAATCGGATTTCGGCTCCGATATCAAAAAGTCAACCCCGTGGTCAAACTTGAAAACTTTAGCCTTTAAATTGCTAGTTCCGTTAAATGGCCATAACTTGAGTTAGGGACCTCCAAATTAAATTTCAGGCATACACCCAAGTCCCAAATCACGATATGGAGCTACCGGAACTGTCAAAAAACTGATCCGGGTCTGTTTGCTAAAAATGTTGACCAAAGTCAACTTAGTTGAGTTTTAAAACTTTATTTCACATTTTAATCCATTTTTTATATGAAAACTTTCCAGAAAATTGTACGGACTGCGCACGCAAGTCGAGGAATGATAAATGATACTTTTCGAGGTCTTAGAATACAGAATTATTTATTAAATTTAAAGATGATATTTTGGGTCATCACAAAAAGGAATGACATATTTTTACAATTGAAAATAATTGAACTTTAAATTCTTCATTTTATCCATTTTATCCATAATGAGAAACTTTTATAATCACATAAATAATGTCATAGCCCCACAATGCTTTTATTCCTAAAGTTTTTAAGACTACAAGTATTAAATTTTTTTTTTAATTAAACTCTACGTTGAGTCAAACTATCTCATGTAAATAGATACAGAAAAGTATATGTTTTCTCAACCGATCTTGACCCCTTTGTTTCATCTCAAAGAGACTTCTTTTCCGTGTGTCTATAACTGATATCATAATGATGACGTCGTCATGCTTGTGTATTTTGGCCGGTAAAATGACATACGTGTCACTTTTTCCATAGAAATCTCTCGATTATTGTGCTTTTTTGGTCCAACTGGGGGGTCATTCAAGAACATAAGATGTCGTGCTACACATTGCAAAGAATCGGAGCCAAGAATTTTCATTTAGCAAGTCTGAATAATTAGTCAAAAACCTATGAGTCCGATATTAAGGGAATAGACTCCAACCTTCCCTTTATTTTCGACCAATAATAATACTAAGAAGGAATTAAATGAAGGCGGGGGTGTATTTGTATTTTTGAAAACTTTTTGGGCTGACTCAAAGCTCAGGAAATGAAAAGTTTTCCACTTCGTTGAATTGTACTATAATTTTGTAAAAACATTACTTATTGTAACAATCTGATCAGTCGTTTTGAGTATTTATGCTTATTTTAACTATTTAAAGTCTTGAATAGCTTCATATGACATGTGTGACTCGTCGGTTTTGATATTTCATATGTTTCGGGATTAGTTCTGAAGAATAAATTTCATGTTGGAAAATGAAAAGGGTTGACCGTAGTTTGACTTTTGTGCAAATGACTCAGGATTGGAGTTTTGATGGTTCCAGTAGCTCCGTATGGTGATTTTAGACTTAGGAGTATGTTCGAATATTTATTTGGATGTCCGTAGTTGATTTTGGCTTGAAATGACGAAAGTTAAAAATGGAAGGTTTAGAAGTTTGACCGGGAGTTGACTTTATTTATATCGGGATCGGAATCATGTTATGTAAATTTTGATAGGTCCATTATGTCATTTATGACTTATGTGTAAAATTTGAGGCCAAACGAACTTAATTTGATTTGTTTCGGTACGAGATTTGGATGTTCAAAAATTTAAAGTTCATTAGGCTTGGATTGATGCGCGATTCGTGGTCTTACCATTGTTTCATGTGATTTGAAGGCTCAACTAAGTTCGTATGATGTGTTAGGACTTGTTGGTATATTCGGTTGAGGTCCCAGGGGCCTCGATTGAGTTTCGGATGGTTATCGGATCAACTTTTGGACTTAGAGAATTTGTGGATTTTTCTGGTGCACTCGTATGATTTCCTTATATGCGATCGCGTGGGAAGGTCCGCGATCGCATAGTCCTGTTGGAGCAGCTGTGATGTTTGTTCATTGCGATCGCCAGATATGGTGTGCGATGGTGTAGGTTGGGGGGAAATAGTGCATCGCGAACGCATGGGCAAGGCTAAGTTCGCGAAGAGGAAGTGAGGCAGCAGGGGGTCACGCAAAGTTGTTCTTCGTAATCGCATGGATTAGTCCGCGATCGCATAGGTTTGTCCACCAGTGATCCGCATTTAGGGGTGGGCGTTCGATACTTCGGTACGGTATTTAAAAACTACGGTTTGATACTTCGGTATTCGGCATATCAATTGTGCATACCAAATACAGTACCAAAGTAATTCGGTACAGATCCGTATTTTCTTGTTTGGTTCGGTACGTTCGGTATCGTACCATGTCTTTGTGAACTAAATTGTGCTGAACTACTGAACTCTAATTCTTTAGAAATTTTCTAATTACGTGATAATGAGTATAGCAGCAACAAAATGTGAGCAGTACCTTCACTTCTACTAATAATTTCAAATAGAAATCACTACATGAGCTTAGCAATTGAATGTGAGTAGTTCCTTTACTTCTAATAATTTAAAAAAGAAATCACATCATTAGAAAATTTCTATTTAATTGATAAATGAGCATAGCAGCAACAGATGTGAGAAGTTCTTTACTTTTCTAATAAATTCTAATGTTAGACTAGGTGGTTGGGCTTAGTCTTAGTGGGATTTTAGGCTGGAAATTTATATTTTGGGCTCGGCAATGAAGGAAGGTGTACTTAAATAATTTGGTATTTTGGTATTTCGGTATACCAAAATATCAAAATCTCAATACCGAGGACCGTACCTAAATACCGAATAACTGGAAATTCTATACCGAAGTAGTACCGAAATACCGAATAAACAGACATCGAAATACCGAATTAATTCGGTCCGGTTCGAAATTTAGTTTTTCGATTTTTATGCACACCCCTAGCTGCGTTCTCGTGGATTCAACCCCGTTCGCGGAGGGTAATTTGGGGGCAGTCTCTTTTGTTCTTCGCGATCGTGTGAATTTATCCGCGATCGCATAAGGTAAATGTCTGGGAAGCAGAACTTAAGTTCTGAAAATAAGACTCCATTTTTGGCGATTTAGAGTTCGGGGAGTGTCCATTTTTAGGAGATTTTCTAGAAAAATATTGGGGTAAGAGTTCCTAACTCAATTTTGGTTAAATTACACGAATCTATTGTTGTTTTTAACAACAAATTAGTGTTTTTGGTTGAAAATTTCATACACTTTAATTGAGGATTTGAAGATCGACTTTTGGTCGAATTTGATTGATTTTAGTATGAGTAGGCTCGTGGTTGAATGGGAGTTCGGATTTTGTAATTTTTGTCGGATTCCTAGATGTGGGCCACACCGTTGACTTTTTGTTGACTTTTCGAGCGGAGTTGAACTTTTTTATAAATTGTTAAATTGCAAGCATTGGAGTATATTTTGATTAATTTGTACATTGTTTGACTAGATTCAAATCGTTTGTCTTGGAATTGAGGAGATCTAAAGGCGTTCGGAGGTTGGTATGCGCGGAATAGAATTTTTAAAGTGTTATTCAGCTTGCTCGGCATTGAATTCGGCTTGTTCGAGGTAAGTAACACTTCTAAACTTGGAGTTGAGGGTACGAATCCCTGAATTATGTGTTATATGAATTGTTTAGAGGTGACGCACATGTTAGGTGATGAGCGTATCGGTGTGCACCATAGCAATTATGACTTAATTATTTTCGTGGAGTTGTATAATCAAATAATGATGTCATTATCCACATATCCTCCATGTGTTAGAGAAATTGAACTGAGACTCGTGTTAAAGATCATGTTTAGGCTACGTGCCGATATTTTGGGATCCATAAGGGTCGTCTTGCTGTTGAATTAAGTATTTTAAAAAACTGTGAATTTCATACTAAGTGATGTTTATCCAGTTGTGAGGATATTTATGGGATCGAGTTGCACGCCGCATCAGGACATATTGGCTTTATGTATATTTATTATTATATGAATCGGGGTTGCACGCCGCAGCAGGCTTTATAGATTTTATTGTTATGAGATCGGGTTGCACGCCGCAGCAGGACTAAATGGATTATTATAGCGCTTGGGCTGAAGGAGCCCATCCGGTGTCTGCACCCCCTCCGGATTATTATAGCGCTTGGGATGGACTTCCCAGGGCATGGAGTTGCCTTATTTATTTATATTTGGGATGGACTTCCTAGGGCATGGAGTTGCCTAATTTATTATAATTTCCCTGGGTAGGGATCTTGCCCGAATCATTTATCATATTTGGGATGGAGTTCTCTGGGATGGATTGGCCTTGTACAGTATTGAGTAACTGAATGTCAGTTATTATGCATATATATAGGATAGATCTTCTCTGGGATAGATTGGCCATATACAGTATTGAGTGATTGAGTACTTTGAGAGTGTGAGTACGTGAGTTCATCACTGTGTTGCGTTGCATTTGACATGCATACTTAATATGTAGGCATACAGAAGTATTTTTCCTTATGCCAAATGATAATGAAATTTCTTTTCTGTCATTAAAGTTTTTGAGAAAAATCACAGATCTCAGAGTTACTCCTATTTCAGTGATTTTCGGTAAAAGATTTGAGTTTTACTATTATACTTGAAAAGAAAATATTTATTTTCCAGAACTGTATACGAGCTGAGCATATTATTATTGAGTTATTACTTGTGCTGCTTTGAATTGTATTATTATGAGATGTTATTGGCTATTGGTGTGGACTCTGACCTTGGTACAAAGCTCGTCACTACTTACAACCTAAGGTTAAGTTTGTTACTTATTGACTACATGGGGTCGGTTGTACTCATATTACACTTTTGCACCTTGCGTGCAGATTTTTGATGTTGATGATGCTGATGTACATGGCGAGAGATGGCATTGAAAATGTACCTGCGTTCCGGTCATAAGTGCCTCTTAATCTTGGTAGCCTTAGATTTAAAAATATGTTCATGTATTTTCAAACAGATGATGTATTTTATTTCACACCAACTTTGTAAATTCTGAATCTTAGAAGCTCATTATCGAATGTTAATTGGCTTACCTAACAGATTGAAGTATGTGTCATCACGGCTAGTTGAATTTTAGGTTGTGACATTTATAGTGTTAGCTGTAAAATGAATCATTTCTTATACCATGTTCACAAGTTTTCGTGCCCAAAGTAACATCATGTAATGACTCGGCCGGTCGTTTTGAATATTATAGCCCCATTTCTCCATTTACTGTTTAATTTATGCCTTGCTATTGATTTATGACTTATCGGGTTAGTTGGTTCGGGTCCGGAAGGAATTCGGAGTGAAATGAGACACTTAGTCTCATAATTAAAAAATATTAGTTAGAAAAGTGGACCGGATATGAACCTATGTGTAAATGACCTCGAATTTGAATTTTAATAATTCCAATAGCTCTGTATGGTAATTTTGGACTTAGGAGCGTGTCCGAAATTTTTTTTGGATGTCCGTAGAGGAATTAGGCTTGAAATGCCGAAAGTTGAATTTTTGAAAAGTTTGACCGGGAGGTTGACTTTTTGATATCGGGGTCGAAATCCGATTCTGAAAATTTTAATAGGTCTGTTATATTTTTTATGACTGGTGTGCAAAATTTGAGGTCAATCGGACGTGATTTGATAGGTTTCGGTGTTGTTTGTAGAAATGGAAAGTTTCAAAGTTCAATAGGCTTGAACTGGGGCGTAATTCATGGTTTTAGCGTTGTTTGAGTTGATTTGAGGATTCGACTAAGTTCGTATGATGTTTTAGGACTTGTTGGTATATTTGGTTGAGGTACCGTCGGGTGAGTTTCGGATGGTTAACAGATCAAATATTGAACTACAACAGCTGCTGCAATTTCCTGTTGTTGGAAATTTCTTCTGCCAAAATCGAGCCCACAAAAATGAGCCCAGAGTCGAGCCCAAATAAATTGAGCCCAGAATTTAGCGCAGAAAATCAAGCCCAGAATCGAGCCCAGAATCAAGGACGATCGAGCCCAGGGTCGAGGGCCACGATCGAAGACAGGGTCGAGGATCAGGCTCGAAGCCATGATCGAGCCCAGGGTCGAAAGCCATGATCGAAGGCAGGGTCGAAAACCAGGGTCGAGATCCATGATCGAGGGCCAGGATCGAGGGAATCGAAGGCCAAGATCGAGGCAAAACCGAGGCAGTCTGGGCAGAATTATAAAAATAGGGACTTCGTCCCATTCGCCATTTTTGACAAATTGGAGCTTGAGGAGAGGCGAATTTTTGATATATTTTCAAGGAAAACTTAAGGTAAGTCCCTTGTGATCATTTCTACTCCATAATATTGAATTATCATCGAATAATCTGACTAGATTACATGATTTTGAGGTGTAAATCGGAGATTGGAACTTAGAAATTTGAAAATAAGATTTGTAAATTTGAGGGTCGAGTTGAGGTGTTAATTGAGTGCTATTAGTTGGATAATTATTTCGTATTTAGTAATATTTATGTGTTTGGGATAGTACGGGTTTCTCTCAATGATTATATAACAGGTTAAGAGTACATAAATTGGTTTGCCTAGCGAATAGTGTTAGTTAGGTGACAATCACGTTTAGGGAATTGTTTGGGACATGAGATCGTTACTGCCATGAACTTAGAAGGCCTAAATTTGATAAGTAAATTCGAGTATGTTATATTTAATGATACAGACGCGCTCACAATAGCTATTCTGGGGCACAATCAGTTTTATGGTCAATTCCTCTCATCACTCATTTATGGGGAACAAGAGGGGGTGGGAGGAGGGGAGCTTCGGGTACTTGATCTTTCCAATTAACAAATTTGAAAGACAAATTTGAAGTAGACTCAACCAGCTAAAGAAGCTGGATTAGAAGAGAATCACGTCGTTACTATCGCTACTTTCACTTAACGATTTAGTAACCGCCGACAAGACTCCTAGTTTAGTAACCATTAGATGGAATAAGACAAATATGACAATAACAATCATATTAGTCATCGTTGGTTTGCTTCTGTTTGCACCGGAATCTGATTATTAACGATATAGTTGAACTCCCAATTTTTAATGATTAAACTGCCCACGAGTTCTAACGTTTATTGCTTGGTAATTAGGTACTCACTAGTGTTGTTCTTGTTGTAGTTTGTTTGGTGTGTTTTAACAAACTATGTAATATTTTTGAAGCTTACTATTATAGATGTTGTAATGACCTAACCGGTCATTTTGACTTTTAGAACCCCATTCCCCTGAATAAAACTCCTAGTATGTGCTTTTATTAATTTATGACTTGTGGGGATGGTTGGTTCGTGATTTGGAAGTGTTCGGGTTGAAATCGGAACACTTGGTTCCTTAGTTTGGCTTTAAAGGCCCAAGTTTGATTTCGGTCAACATTTTGAGAAAACGACCCCGGAATCGAGATTTGACGGTTCCAATAGGTTCGTATGATGATTGTGGACTCAGGCATATGTTCGAATTGGGTTTTGGACAACCCGGGAGCTCTTCGATGCTTAATAGTGAAAAATTAACTATTTAAAGGTTTAAGGTTCTTTAAATTTGGTTTGGAGTAGGTTTTGGAGTGATTGAAGTCCGTTTGGAATTCCGAGCCCGGGAATAATCCCGTATGGTGATTTAAGACTTGCACGCAAAATTTGGTGTCATTCCGGATAGTATAAGTATGATTCGGCGTGTTCGGAGAAATTTAGAAACTTGAAGTTCATATTTTGATCCAATTCAGTTTTGGGGTGCGATTCTTAGTTTCATTGTTGATTTACGTGTTTTGAGAGTTCGAGCAAGTCCGTGTTATGTTTTCAGACTTGTTGGCTCATTTAGACGGGGTCCCGGGGGCTCGGGTGAGATTTGAATAACTCGGAGCTAAGTTGAAAAAACTAGAATTTCCAGTTCTGGTTTCCTTCTTCGCGAACGCGGAAGGACCCTCACGTTCGCGAAGAAGGAAAAGTGGGAACTGTGCAATTTTCCTTCGCGTTCGCGTGGAGAGGGATGCGTTCGCGAAGCCCAAGAGTTTAGGTCTACGCGTTCGCGAATGTCTACTCGCGTTCGCGAAGGAGGACTGGGGTCGGGGTTAAATTACCCTACGCGTTTGCGAAGGGCAGGCCAGTAAGCCTTCGTGTTCGCGAAGGGTAAAATTTTAAGGCAGTGTATTTTGCCTTCGCGAACACGAGGCACTGACCGGTTCGCAAAGAATGGGTCAGCAATGCTTGACAGAATGTCTTAAAAACGGGATTTCACCATTTTTAACCACATTTCTTCCATTCTTGGGCGATTTTAGAGCTTTTGAGAGAGGATTTCAACTAGCAACTTGAAGTTAAGTTAATTCTACATACTTTGAGCTAAATACATAGATTACAGGTAGATTATAACCTATAAATCTTGGGAATCAAGGGTTTAGATGAAAAGCCTAGGTTTTACAAAAACTGATATTTTAACCATGAAAATGGTTATGTAATTGGATGGAAATTGTATTTTTGAGTTCTTGAGATTATGGGTAACGATTTCCTCCGAAAATTTTCGGAATCCGGGCACATGGGCCTGGAGTGAATTTTAGAAATTTTATCATTTTGGCTTGGGTAATTAATTTAATAGCCTAACTTCGAATTATTGAGCATGTATTAATTATTTTATAAAATATTTGGATAGTTTCGGATTATTCGACACCGAATTGGAAATTTTACACGACATCGTGATTGGAAGCGGGCTTTGAGACAAGGTAAGTCTCTTGCCTAATCTTATAAGAGGAAATTTATCCCATATGTGATTCATATTAATAATTGTTGCTAATTGTGGGGCTACGTACGCACGAGGTGACGAGAGCCCGTGCGTAGCTACTAATTATGTTAATGTACGAGTAATTTAGGACTCAAATCATGAATTACTTGTGATAAATGCTCCTTTTATTTAATTAAATTACTGGAATTTTATTGCAAATTGTTTGAGGAAATAGTAAAAGACCGAAACTTCATATACTTGAAATTTTGTGTAAATTATTGAATTGTTAATAGAGATTGAACATCCTATATGTTAATATTATAATAACTTCTCATTCCGGTGGTTCATAAGAAAATGTCCTCCTTTCTTGTGGAGCGGGCCGAACGCATCGGCAATATAGATGCATCTATGGATCGCGTCGCACGTCCCTCGGCAGTGTACATGACACTCTGGATTGGGCCGTACGACCTCGGCAGAATTCGTACCTAATAATAATAATTACACGATACCTTGATACTTTAATTGCCGCTTGTGAAGTTAATTGATAATTTGAAAATTATTGGAATGTAAGGAATTAATTATTTCTGCCTATTTAGAAACTTATTGTTGTTCATCTAAAAATCATGTTTAATAAAATATTTCTATTGTAATATTATTGACCCATAGTGAGTATCAAAGTCGACCTCTCGTCACTACTTCTTCGAGATTAGGCTTGATACTTAATGGGTACACGTTGTTTACGTACTTATGCTATGCTTGCTGCACTTTTTGTGCAGGACCTGAGACATGTACTATCGAAGGACCTATCGGAGCGCACCCACGTTATCTAGAAGCTTAGTGGTGAGCTGCCTTTCTGAACCATTCTGCAACAACTAATGCCTGTTCTTGTATTTATATTCTGTCTATTTTTATTTCAGACAATATTTAAAATTTTATATAATCTACTAGATGCTCATATACTCGTAACACCAGGTCTTGGCACACACTAGTAGAATTTTTGGATTTAATTATTTTACTTGGGTTTTAATTTATCTTATTTCTCACATTGTCTTAATTTTTGCAAGTACTCCGAGTTTTATTAGTCGGATAATTTTTAAAGAAATGAATATATGTTAAAATCATTAGTTGGCTTGCCTAGTGGGGATGCTGGGCACCATCACGACCTATAGGTGAATTTGGGTCGTAACAACATGGTATCAGAGCACTAGGTTCACGTAGGTCTCATAAGTTATGAGCAGACCTGATAGAGTCTTGCGGATCGGTACAGAGACGTCTGTACTTATTTTCAAGAGGCTATAGGGTGTTAGAAAAACTATCTTTCTTCATCTTCCATCATTCAAATAATGTAGTACTAAATATCTTTCTCTTATTCTCTCACATATGGTGAGAACGCGCTCTAATGAGGTTCCAGACCAAGGAAAAGCTACTCCCGTTGTTGTTAGAGGCCGAGGGAGGGCTCCAGCCCATGGTAGGGGACGAAGACGTCCCAAGGTTGTTCCAGTTGTGCTAGCAGTGGGTCCAGTAGTTGATCCTATTATTGAGGAACAGGGCGAGGTGCCCGTAGCAGAGCCAGCTCCGGTGGATTTCACGTCTGCACCGGGATTCCAAGAGGTCATGGGCCATATGTTGCGGTTCATGGACACTATGACTTAGGCCGATTTATTTCTGGTAGACCCAGCCACATCTCAGGGGGGAGGGGGAGCACAGACCCCTACTGCACAAGCTCATGAGCAGGCAGCTGCTGTTTATCAGATCCAGTGTGCACTACCCGTGGGTGGAGTTCAGCCAGTGGCAACAGCTACATTTGAACCCAGACCAGCTACCGCCGAGCTACATACCCTACTGGACAGATGGACTAGACTACATCCTCATGTCTTTGGGGGTGAGCGACATGAGGATCCTCAGGATTTCATTGATCGGTGCAGGGACAGATTGCACAATATGAGGATATTGGAGTCTCATGGGGTAGACTTTGCTACTTTTCAGCTGGAGGGCAGAGCCCGTAAATGGTGAAAGTCTTATCTTCTTGGAAGACCAGCAGATTCTCCTCCCATGACTTGGGACAGGTTCACCCGTATCTTCCTGGACAGGTATATTCCGACCTCCCAGAGGGAAGAGTTGCGGTTCCAGTTTGAGCAGCTCCAGCAAGTTCAAATATCAGTGACCGATTATGAGGCGAGGTTCTCTAAGTTATCTCGCCATGCACTTATGATACTCCCTACTGAGGCAGAGAGAGTACGGAGGTTTGTTGCGGGTTTACATACTAGCATTCAGGCCACCATGGCTCGAGAGGTTGAGATGAGGACTTCTTATGAGTTGGTTGTGAAGATAGCCCGAAGGATTGAGGGTGTGCATCAGCGTAGACGAGAGCAGGTTATAAGGGATAAGCATTTTAGACATTCTGGAGAGTTCAGAGGTGCTCCGTCTGGGGGTAGAGGTCAATTGGTGAGAGGGCAGTCTAGCAGGCCCCCATATTCTGCACCACCGCCTTCTCGGGGTGCCCCAGTGCGACCTTATTTCAGTGCTATGCCAGAGAGTTCTTATCGCCCACCAGTTATTCGGGGTTCTTTCAGTGGGTATTCAGGTCCCCAAGGTAAGACTTCTAGTCAGCAGCCCATCATACCGAAAGGTTATTACGAGTGCGGGGATCCTAGTTATATGCAGAGATTCTGCCCTAGGCTTCAGGGTAGACCAGTGCAGCAGGGTTAGCAACCTATAATTACTGCACCAGTTGCTCCACTAGCCGTCTGACCACCAGAGGTAGAGGGTAGGTGGGTAGGGGCCATCCTAGAGGTAGAGGCCAGCCAGTTGGCGCTCCATCTCGGTTCTATGCTTTTTCGGCCAGACCAGATGCAGAGGCCTCAGATACAGTGATTACAAGTATTATTTCTGTTTGCGGCAAAGATGCCTCCGTATTATTTGATCCAGGATCTACGTATACATATGTGTCCTCTCTATTTGCTCATTTCCTGGGTGTTTCTCGAGAGTCCTTTAGTACTCCTGTTTATACGTCCACTCTTGTGGGCAATTCTGTTATTGTTAATCAGATCTATCGGTCCTGTATTGTTACATTCTGTGGTTATAAGACTAGAGCAGATCTTATGCTGCTTGATATGACCGACTTCAAGATTATCCTGAGCATGGACTGGCTATCCCCATATCATGCCGTCCTAAATTGCCATGCTAAGACTGTTACCTTGGCAATGCCGGAATTTTCTAGGTTGGAGTGGAAGGGTTCGTCTGTCAGTGTATCTAATCAGGTTATTTCCTTTCTATAAGCTCGACATATGGTCGAGAATGGTTGTTTGGATTATCTAGCCTATGTTCGGGATACTACTGCGGAAACTCCGACTATTGATTCAATGCCTGTGCTCAAAGAGTTCTCCTATGTATTTCCTCCAGATCTTCCAGGCATGCCACCAGATCGTGATATTGATTTTTGTATTAACTTGGCTCCAGATACCCAGCCTATATCTATCCCACCATATCGCATGGCTCCTAATGAATTGAAGGAATTGAAGGAACAGCTTTAGGGGTTACTAGCCAAAGGGTTCTTCAGACCAAGTGTATCGCCTTGGGGAGCACCGGTATTATTCGTGAAAAAGAAGGATGGAACGATGCGAGTGTGTATTGATTATCGTCAGCTGAACAAAGTCACTATTAAGAACAAGTACCCGTTGTCATGTATTGATGATCTATTTGACCAGTTGCAGGGTGCTAGGGTATTTTCTATGATCGACTTGAGGTTCGAGTATCGTCAGTTGAAGATTCGGGATTCGGATGTTCCAAAAACTGCTTTTCGGACTAGATACGGTCATTATGAATTTTTGGTGATGTCTTTAGGGTTAACTAATGCCCCGGCGACATTTATGGATTTGATGAACAAGGTATTCAGGCCATATATTGGTTCGTTTGTCATTGTCTTCATTGATGATATTTTGATTTACTCGCACAGTAAGGAAGAGCATGAGCAGCATATGAGAGTGGTGCTTTAGACACTGCGGGAACAAAAGCTATATGCTAAGTTCTCAAAATGTGAGTTTTGGCTAAATTCTGTAGCATTCTTGGGCATATTGTATCGGGCGAGAGCATTAAAGTTGATCTCAAAAAGATCGAGGTAATTCAGAATTGGCATCGTCCCACTTCAGCGACTGAGATCAGGAGTTTCCTAGGCTTAGCAGGTTATTATCAACGGTTCGTGGAGGGATTTTCATCTATTGCAGCACCTTTGACCAAATTAACCCAGAAGGGTGCTCCGTTCCGATGGTCTGATAATTATTAGGTGAGCTTTCAGAAGCTCAAGACAACATTAACTACAACACCAGTGTTAGTGTTGCCTTCTGGTTTGGGGATGTATACAATGTATTGTGACACTTCACATGTTGGTTTGGGTTGTGTATTAATGCATGAGGGGCGAGTTATTGCATATGCTTCACGTCAGCTAAAACCCCACGAGAAGAATTAACCGATACATGATTTGGAGTTAGCTGCGATTGTTCACGCTCTTAAGATTTGGAAGCATTATCTTTATGGGATGTCTTGTGAAGTTTACACTGATCATCGCAATTTACAACATTTGTTCAAGTAGAGGGACCTAAATTTGAGGCAGCGCAGATGGCTTGAGTTATTAAATGATTATGATATTACTATCCTGTATCATCCGTGCAAAGCAAATGTAGTTGCAGATGCCTTGAGTAGAAAGACGGAGAGTATGGGTAGTTTGGCTTTCATTTCAGCAGAGGAGAGGCCATTAGCTTTGGATATTCAGTCCTTGGCTAACAGACTTGTGAGGCTAGATATTTCAGAGCCCAGCCAAGTTCTTGCGTGTGTTGTGGCCCAGTATTCAATATTTGAACAGATCAAGGCTCCCCAGTATGATGATCCACACTAAATGATTCTTCGAGAAACGACTATGGGGTGGTGCCAAGAAAGTTACTATTGGCGTGGATGGTGTTATGCGACTCCAGGATTGTTTATGTGTTCCTAATATGGATGAACTGAGGAAAAGGATTTTAGAGGAGGCACACAGTTCTCGGTATCCTATTCATCCAGGTGCTACAAAGATGTATCGTGACTTGAGGCAGCATTATTGGTGGCGAAGGATGAAAAAGGATATAGTTGAGTATGTAGCTAGGTGTCTAAATTGTCAGCAAGTTAAATATGAGCACCAGAGACCAGGTGGCCTACTTCAGTAGATGACTATACCAGAGTGGAAATGGGAACGCATTACTATGGACTTTGTAGTTGGGTTCCCGCGGACCTTGCTGAAGTTTGATGCAGTTTGGGTCATTGTCGACAGGTTGACCAAGTTGGCACACTTTATTCCGGTTGTGACTACGTATACTTCGGAGAGGTTGGCCCAGATTTATATTTAGGAGATAGTTCGATTGCACGGTGTGCCAATTTCCATCATATTAGATATAGGCCCTTAGTTTACTTTACATTTCTGGAGATCAGTATCGATTGAATTGGCGACCCGCGTAGAGCTCAGCATAGCCTTTCATCCGCAGACCGACGGGCAGTCGGAGCGGACAATTCAAATTTTGGAGGATATGCTTAGGGCGTGTGTGATTGACTTTGGAGGTTAGTGGGATCGTTTCTTGCCTTTGGACGAGTTTGCTTATAACAACAGCTACCAATCCAGCATCGAGATGGCTCAATTTGAGGCTTTATATGGTCGGCGATGTCGTTCGCCCATAGGATGGTATGAGCCTAGTGAGGCTATGTTACATGGTACTGATTTGGTAAAGGATACCTTGGAAAAGTTAAAATTAATTCAGGAGCGACTTCGTACAGCACAGTCCAGGCAGAAAAGTTATGCGGATATGAAAGCACATGATTTATCGTTTATGGTATGTGAAAAAGTTCTCTTTAAGGTTTCGCCGATAAAGGGAATCATGAAATTTGGGAAGAAGGGCAAGTTGAGCCCAAGGTTTATAGGACCCTTTGAGGTGTTGAGACGAGCTTGGGAGGTTGCTTATGAGCTTGCTTTTCCTCCCAGTCTATCAGGAGTTCATCCGGTTTTCAATGTATCTATGCTCCAGAAGTATCATGCCGACCTATCGCATGTGTTAGACTTCAGCACGGTTAAGCTAGATAAGAGCTTGGGTTATGAAGAGGAACTAGTTGCCATTGTTGATTAAACAGGTTCGCCAGTTGAGGTCCAAGAAGATTACTGTAGTAAAAGTCCAGTGAAGGGGCCAACCATTCAAGGAAGTGACTTGGGAGGACATGCGGAGCAGATATCCACACTTATTCAGCACTCCATGTAAAATTCTAAACTCGTTCGAGGACGAACGTTTGTTTAAGAGGTGGAGAATGTAATGACCCAACCGGCCATTTTGACTTTTAGAACCCTGTTCCCCTAAATAAAGCTCCCCGTATATGCTTTTATTAATTTATGACTTGCGGGGACGGTTGGTTCGGGATTTGGAAGTGTTCGGGTTGAAATCGGAATACTTGGTTCCTTAGTTTGGCTTTAAAGGCCCAAGTTTGACTTCGGTCAACATTATGAGAAAACAACCCTGGAATTAAGATTTGACAGTTCCAATAGGTTCGTATGATTATTCTGGACTTGGGTGTATGTTCGAATCGGGTTTTGGACAACCTGCGAGTGCTTCGGTGCTTAATAGTGAAAACTCAACTATTTAAAGGTTTAAGATTCTTTAAATTTGGTTTGGAGTAGGTTTTGGAGTAATTGAATTCCGTTTGGAATTCCGAGCCTGGGAATAGTCCCGTATGGTGATTTAAGACTTGCACGCAAAATTTTGTGTCATTCCGGGTACTATAAGTATGATTCGGCGTGTTTGGAGGAATTTAGAAAGTTGAAGTTCATATTTTGATCCAATTCAGTTTTGGGGTGCGATTCTTAGTTTCGTTATTGATTTATGTATTTCTAGAATTCGAGCAAGTCCGTGTTATATTTTCAGATTTGTTGGCGCATTTGGACGGGGAACCGGGGGGCTCGGGTGAGTTTTGAACCACCCGGAGCTAAGTTGGAAAAACTAGAATTTCCAGTTATGGTTTCCTTCTTTGCGAATGTGGAAGGACTCTCGCATTCGCGAAGAAGGAAGAGTGGGAACTGGGCAATTTCCCTTCGCGTTCGCGTAGAGAGTGACGCGTTCATGAAGCCCAGGAGTTTTGTCCTACACGTTCACGAAGGTCTACTCGCGTTCACGAAGGAGGGGTGGGGCCGGGGTGAATTTACCCTACGCGTTCGCGAGGGAGCTCACGCGTTCGCGTAGGGCAGGCCATTAAGGCTTTGCGCTCGCGAGACCCCTTTCGCATTCGCGAAGGCAAAAATTTTAAGATAGTGAATTTTGCCTTCGCGAACGCGAGGCACTAACCGCATTCGTGAAGAAGGGGTAAGCAATGCGGGGCAAAATGTCTTAAAAACGGGATTTCACCATTTTTAACCCCATTTCATCCATTCTTGGGCGATTTTAGAGCTTTTTGAGAGAGGATTTCAACTAGAAACTTGAAGTTAAGTTAATTCTACACACTTTGAGTTAAATACATAGATTATGGATAGATTATAACCTGTAAATCTTGGGAATCAAGGGTTTAGATGAAAAACCTAGGTTTTTACAAAACAAATGAGATTTTAACCACGAAAATGGTTATGGAATTAGATGGAAATTGTATATTTGAGTTCTTGAGAATATGGGTAACGATTTCTCCGAATATTTCTAGAATCCAGGCACGTGGGCCCGGGGTGAATATTAGGAATTTTACCATTTTGGGTTGGGTAATTAATTTAATAGCCTAATTTCGAATTATTGAGGATGTATTAATTATTTTATATAACATTTGGATAGTTTCAGATTATTCGGCACCGAACTGGGATTTTTACATGCCATCGTGATCGGAAGTGAGTTTTGAGACAAGGTAAGTCTCCTGCCTAACCTTGTAAAAGGGAATTTACCCCATATGTGATTCATATTAATAATTGTTGCGAATTGTGGGGGCTACGTACGCACGAGGTGACTAGAGTCCCTACGTAGCTACTAATTATGTTAATGTTTGGGCAGTTTAGGACTCAAATCATGAATTACTTGTGATAATTGCTCCTTTTATATAATTAAATTACTGGAATTGTATTGCAAATTGTTTTAGGAAATAGTAAAAGACCGACACTTCATATACTCGAAATTTTGTGTAAATTATTAAATTGTTAATAGATATTGAACATCCTACGTGTTAATATTATAATAACTTCTCATTCCGGAGGTTCATAAGAAAATGTCCTCCTTCCTTGTGGAGCGGGCCGAATGCCTCAGCAGTATAGATGCATCTATGGATCGCGCCGCACGTCCCTCGGCATTGTACATGACACTTTGGATCGGGTCATATGACCTTGGCAGAATTCGTGCCTAATAATAATAATTATACGATACCTTGATACTTTAATTGCCGCTTGTGAAGTTAATTGATAAATTGGAAATTATTGGAAAGTAAGGAATTAATTATTTCTGCTTGTTTAGAAACTTATTGTTGTTCATCTAAAAATCATGTTTAATTAAATATTATTGACCCATAGTGAGTGTCAAAGTCGACCTCTCGTCACTACTTCTTCGAGATTAGGCTTGATACTTACTAGGTACATGTTGTATACGTACTCAAGCTATACTTGCTGCACTTTTTGTGAAGGACCTGAGACAGGTACTATCGGAGGACCTATCGGAGTGCACCCACGTTATCCAGAGGCTTAGTGGTCATCTGCCTTTCTGAGCCGTACTGCAGCAACTAGTGCCTCTTCTTGTATTTGTATTTTGTCTATTTTTATTTCAGACAGTATTTAGAATTTTGTGTGATGAACCAATGTTATTTTTAATTTTTAACTTTCATTTATTTATTCCGAGACCTCGAATAGCTCCATTCAACCTTTCTTGATTTTACGTGCGCAATCCGTATCTTTTTCCAGAAACTTTTATGTGAAAAAACCAAAGAAAATATGAAATTTTGCCTTTAAAACTCATTTGAGTTGACTTCGGTCAATATTTTGAGTAAACGGATTCGGATTAGTGTTTTGACAGTTCCGGTGGGTCTGTATCATGATTTGGGACTTGGGCGTATGCCTAAAATCAAATTTGGAAGTCCTTACCTGGAATTAACGCCATTTGATGGAAACTAGAAATTTAAAGGTTTAAAGAATTCTTAAA
Source organism: Nicotiana tabacum (assembly GCF_000715075.1). Classification (NCBI taxonomy): domain Eukaryota; kingdom Viridiplantae; phylum Streptophyta; class Magnoliopsida; order Solanales; family Solanaceae; genus Nicotiana; species Nicotiana tabacum. The sequence continues at coordinate 17,730,325 of NC_134091.1, forward strand.
TTTGGCCATAATTGGATTTTTGTTGATACCGGGTCCCGATTTGGATTCCGAGAGTTCGATCAGCTTCGTAAAAATATTTATGACTTATGTACAAAATTTAAATTTATTCTGAGGTGCGTAGGCACGTTTTCCGTTAGTTTTTGAAAAACCTAAAATAAAATAAAAGGTTTGATTTTATAAAGCTTGAATTTCTAAACTTTATCTGGAGTTTGACTTTTGAGCAAACGACTCCGGAATGGAATTTTGATGATGTCCATAGCTTCGTATGTTGATTTTGGACTTAGGAGTGTGTCCGGACATTTATTTGGAAGTTCGTAATTGATTAGGCTTGAAATCAAGAAAATAGGAAGTTAAGTTTAGAAGTTTTACTGGGGAGTTGACTTTTTGATATCGGGATAGAAATCCAATTCTGGAAATTGGAATAGCTCTGTTATGCCATTTATGACTTGTGTGCAAAATTTAAGGTCAATCAGACTTGATTTGATAGGTTTCGAGATCGAACGTAGAAGTTGGAATTTTTTAGTTTCATTAGGCTTGAATTGGGGTGTGAATCTTATTTTTAGCAAAGTTTGATGTGATTTGAGGCCTCGACTAAGTTCGTATGATGTTTTAGGACTTGTTGGTATATTTGGTTGGGGTCCCGGGGGCCTCATGTGTGTTGCGGGTGTGTTTCAGATCATTTTGGGCTACTTTGGATGCTGATTTTCTGATATCTGGTCTTGTTCTTCGTATTCACGAGGAGCCTCTCGAGTTCGCGAAGAAGGATTTGGCTTCTAGGATTTTGTTCGTCGCGTTCACGAAAAGACTCTCGCGTTCGCAAAGAAGGAAATCTCTGTTGCACTGGTCTGATTTTGGAGGATCATATCTCGTAATCTATAAGAAATTCAGAGATGATCCAAAAATAAAAGTTGTAGCCCTTCATGTCTAGTTTTCATAAAAGTAAACCATTTGTCATTTGGAGTTGTGTACAAAAGGTTATGGTGTACACACTATAGGCTATCTGGGAAGAGTTTGGAAATCTCTGTTGCATAGGGCTGACTTTGGAAGCTTATATCTCGCAATCTATAAGGAAAGGGGAGATGAACAACAAATAAAAGTTATAATCCTTGGAGTCTAGGTTTCAGAAAGTTAAACCATTCATCATTTGGAGTTTTATACAAAAGGTTATGACCATTATATTAGAGGCTATCTGAGAAGAGTTTGAAAATGGTTGTTGGAGAATTTGTTCATCGCGAACGCGAGGAAAGGGTTGCGAACGCGAAGAATAAACCCCTGGGCAGCCGAATAAAGTCCAAAATTCATCTCATTCTTCCATTTTTGGACCAAGGAAGCTCGGGTGAGGCGATTTTCCATAGTTTTTCAAGGAAAAGATTGGGTGTAAGAATTCCTAATTTGATTTTGGTTAAATTACATGAATCTATTATTGTTTTTATCACTAAATTAGTGAATTGTGTTGAAAATAGTAAAAATCCTATAGACTTCAATTTAAGATTTGAAGGTAGATCCGTTATCGAAATTTGATAATTTTGGTATGGTTGAAATTGTATCGGAATGGGTGTTCGAATTTCATAAAAATTCTGTCGAGTTCCGAGGGGCGGGCCTCGTGTTGACTTTTTAGAATAAAATTTTAAGTTGGTATTTTATTATTCGGAATTGTTTTTGATAAATTTTAATGAATTTATACAATTAATTTGGATAGATTTGAGCTGTCCGGAGGTCAATTCAAGCAAGAAGGCGATTTTGAAATATCGGCATAACTTCAAAAAGGTAAGTATCTTGCTTAACCCTTAGTGGGAGAATTACCCCTTAGGCATTGAGTCTTATGTGAAAATTGTGTGATTGGAATCCGTGTACGCGAGGTGACGAGTACGTACTTGGGCTTATATGTGCAAATTTATTGGTTTAAAGTTTTAGGCATTTTTATGTATTAAATTGGATAATTGTTGGCATTTAGTAAATCCTTGAATTGTCACGCCTCATTCCTTATTTGTCAAGTTTATATTTTATATAATAATTTGGTGTTATTTTCACTTGGATTTTTATGTGAATTCTGTGTGTTTGTTGATATGATATTTTTCTTGGAATTAAATTCATGATGGAATCCTTATCTGCAAATATTTATTAAATAAATTTAAATTGAAGAGTTAATATAATTATCAAGCATTTGGATTAATGAAGGCGTTGCCCTATACTGAGTATTTTTCACCTCTATTGATTGTTTTGAGGTTTTATATACGTTGTGTGGAGCCTTGGGCTATTTGTTGAGAAAATTATTGATTCTAGTACATATTGGAAATTTGGTTGTGGTCAGTGGCAAATTATGATATGAATTGTTGTATTGTGTTGTGGTTTAAACACTCTCCTTGATGTTATTTATGCTTCCTACCTTGCTTGTTAATGATATACATGTACTTGGCAAGGAAGAGTGTAAAGCACGAAGGGTGATGTCGTGCCATTTGAGAGTGTAAAGCACGAAGGGTGATGTCGTGCCATTTGAATTATATTATCATATGAGGGAAAGTGTAAAGCATGAAGGGTGATGCCGTACCATTTGAGAGTGTAAAGCACGAAGGGTGATGCCTTACCATTGAGAGTGTAAAGCACGAAGTGTGATGTCGT